>NW_022196895.1:81916362-81919039 GCF_008632895.1 Mastomys coucha
CTACTTACTCCTATTCCCTACATCTTACTTACTCCTATTATTACATACATCTTACTTCTATCTCCTACATCTTACTTCTTTCCCTACATCTTAGTTCTATCCTACATCTTACTTCTATTCCTACATCTTACTTCTATATCTACATACTTACTCCTATCTATTACATCTTACTTACTATTCTTATTCTTACATCTTACTTCTATCCTTACATCTTACTTCTATCCTTACATCTTACTTACTCCTATTCTTATATAAATCTTACTTCTATATCTACATACTTACTCCTATCTATACATACTTACTCACTATTATTCCAGCCCCCAGCCCTTGTGGGTTAAATACTTTCCCTGGTCCCAATCAGCATCAGCTACGTGGCAAAGCATAATAGGCTGCGGGAAATCATGCCAGCTTGCATCACAAACTAGAGGCACACAGCTTTTCCAACTAAGGCTTGTTTATCTCAATGCTCTCTGCTCTGGCCGGAGATCAGGTGTTCAATATATATATAGGGTGGCAGCTGCAGCTCCCCACATACAGAGGACATGCTTACTAAGAAAATCAGCATATGGAGCTGTATAAATTGCAAGGTGATAACATGTTTAGGAGCTAATATATAATTATAACATTGAACAGATATTGTATATTGCCCACAGGATGAAGGCATACCAAGAGATATTACAGGTCATGCAACATACAAACAAACTTACATAACTTTCTTTCTTTCTTTCTCTCTCTCTCTCTCTCTCTCTCTCTCTCTCTCTCTCTCTCTCTCTCTCTCTCTCCTCTCAAGTATAGTCACCACATGTTTGCTGTTGTAACCTTCAACTCAAAAGAGTGTTGCTAGAGTTAATAATAGAATATGCCTTCATCACTGTTTAAGAAGTAGGGAGCATCCACAGTTCTGCCTTTGGCTTGATTAATAGATTCAGGTAGAAATAATTATGTTGTTTCTTGCACATTTTTTGTCAAATAATGAGCTAAAGTTTTGCCTGAATAATTGTAGACATTATATGTCATTATCACTGTTCCTAATGAGTCACACCTCTTCATGTTTAGATAGAACATAAGAAATTATAGGGTATGACTTCTGGCCAACAAAAGTTGCCTTTTCTTATTTTAAGACACCATCATTAGTGTATCCTTCTGGATGTTATTTATCTACTGCCCATTCCTAAGTCCAAAATCACTTTGTTTTTCTTTCCCTGCTCTGAGAGTGAGGCAAAAATAAATATATAAATAAAATCCTGAAGTTTACAGGAAACAACACTCAGGAGACACCAAGCAATTTTCTCCCTTTTGCGAATTGCATTTGTTATCACTGAACCACACAACCACAACTGTTTTCCTTTCACTCTTGGTGATTATCTCCTGAGTTCTTTGTATATCCAGCTGCTTATAATGTTTGTTTGTTTGTTTGTTTGCCTAAGAGTTAGATCCTAAATGCGAGTAAAGCATTTTATCTCATTATTGATAGATTTCAGGTGGAAAATGGTAAAACTGGGTTTTCCTCCATATTGATTGCCTATGTTTATTTTTTCCTAAACATTGGGTCTGAAGTAGTTTAAATAAGAATGGCTGCCGCCATTGGCCTATATTTAAATGCTTATGGAATTGCACTATTTGAAAGGATAAGTAGGTGTGTCCTTGTTGCAGGAAGTGTCACTGGGGGTGGGCTTTGAAGTTCAAAAGCCCTAGCCAGGCATATTGACTCCCTTCTTCCTCTGTCTGTGGATCTGCTGGAGAACTCTCAGCTGTCTCTCTAGAGTCCTGTCTGCCAATGTGCAGCCATGCTTCCTGCCATTCTAATAATGGACTAAATCTCTGAAACTTAAGCAAGCCTCAATTTGATGTTTTCCTTTATAAGAGTAATCATGCTAAAGGTGTCTCCTCACAGTGTTGGAAGATGGACTAACATAGAGTCCAGAGGACAAATTCAATTCACTTTGAGGCACCCAAGGTTAAGTGAATAACAACCAAAGAAACTAGGTGTCTAACTACATCCTTCTTGTTCACTCAGGAGGAGCTGAGAGTTCTACATCTTCATCTGAAGGCTTCTAGCAGAATATTCTGTTCCATGCCACTAGGATGAGAGTCTTAAAGCCAACACCCACAACAGAGCCACACCTACTAATAGTGCCACTCCCTGGGCCAAGCATATACAAACCATCACAATGCCCTTGTATAGTACAAATAAAATTGGCATTAAAAGTTAACATAGGAGTAAAGCTGATATGGATGGCTAAGAAAAATGTAGAAAGCATTTATTATATGTGAAGAATTACTTTAAAAACAAATGATTTAACAGGAGCCTTATGAAAGTCAATGGATAGAGTTCCTAGGCCTGGAGCAGCCAGACGGGAGGCACAGGCCCCACGAGTCGCAGGGCAGCTGCAGGGTGGCAGGGACAGGATCCTCTCGGCTTCCAAGTGACAGAAGTGGAACAGCGACCTTAGTAGCCCCCTTCCCTGCAAGTGGAGGGCCTGCCTCCAAGGACCGCCTTGACCCGGAATCTCCAGTTAGAGCCACCGTCTTCTCTCCGGTGAGTTCCTAAGCCGGGAGCAGCCAGATGGGAGGCACAGGCCCCACGATCTCAGGGGTCTTGCAGGGCGTCAGGGACAGGACAAGCTCTGGTCAGAGTCACTAAGAAGATCTAACACCAAAAATCAAGAGATGGTGA
>NW_022196895.1:81926372-81929536 GCF_008632895.1 Mastomys coucha
TTTTGGTTGTTTTTGTTTGTTTAAATTAAAAGAAAAAAGAAAAAAAAAGAAAAAAAAAGAAAGTCAGTGGATAATAAATTGTAAACATGCTCCATTTAAATATGTTAGCATTTTATGAAATATGTTAGAGTTTCATGTATGTTTTCCATAAATTCATACTAACGTGACAATATTTCTTCAAAACTGTTAGTTTGGCAGCAGGGCAAATATAGTAGTAAGTATGACTAACTTGCCTATAGACCCTATTAAATGTATCAAGTTTCTAATGTGAACAAGTGCCACAGTAGTGGATATACATCATCCATGTTCACAATTACCATTTTCTAAAGTTTACTTACCACATGGGTACTCACTCATTCTTAGCTCTTCCCTTCTTTAGATTCCATGTCGTTTTATAACCCTTTTCATTGTCAGCATTCTCTCTAAAAGTATTAAGAAGCATGCAGTCCAGGACACAAAATGTTATATTTCTTTCACTCCTTACACAAAATGTATAAATGTGGTAATATGAAAAGGCCATTGGTGCTTCTTAATAGCATGTATATGTACAAAGAACCTACTAAGCTGTGGGAAACTTTTGTCATGCTGTAGGGCTCTGGTTATAGTTCTTCTTCATTCTCTCTACAAGGCCTAATACAGCCAGGTTCTCAAGTTTTCCATCCATAACTTGGCTATACTTGTTCTAGAATCTTATAGAAACCAAAGCACACAGTATATATTATATATAGTTACCATTACACACCATTCACAATCTAATTTTTGTCTACCATATTAATATTGCTTATTTTATCTATTTGCTATGGCTAGAATTGAGCTTCATAGAACTTTGGCTATTGTGGATAAATATGTATCTACAAATATTCTATAAATATTTCTTTTCATTTTGCCTCATTGTTTACAGAAAGGATGTCACCTGTCTTAGTCAATTATCAAATGTTTGAATTTGCTATGTAGTCAAGGATGACCTCCCGAACTCTGTTATTAGAGGTGTACACCCACACTGGGTTTTCAGAGTGATGGGCATAGAACCTCAAACTATGTCTGTGTTAGGTAAACATTTGGCCAACTGAACTACAGTTTCTCACTCCCCAATTCTCTTTGCATACTCAAAAATTATGTTTAGTGTTTTGATATTTGCATGTTGGGATACCTTCCTTTCTGGTCCAATCTATTTGGTGTTCTATGAGTTTCTTACATTTTATATGTATGTTCCTCATAAGGCTTAAATTTTCTCTATGTTTTTGTTAAGAAAAAAAACTTTCTGAGTTTTGTTCAGCTTTAAAATAAGGGGAGTTGCCTAGTCTTATCACAATTTGATATGCCACATTCAGTTGATATCCCTGGGAGGACTATTCTTTTCTCAGAGAAAATGGAGATGGGTGGATCTGGGGGACAAACCAGGTGGTGATGAGGGAAGGAGAGGAGGGAGGGGAAAGTGAGGCTGGATGTAGTATATGAAAGGAGAATATACAGAAAGAATCTCTGTGTACTGTGTGGAAGCATCCCCTGTCAATAAAAAGATGATGGACTATTAGCAAAACCAGAAAAAAACAAGTAGAGAGGTGGTAACTCTGGAAGATAGGGAAGTATGGGAAGATTCACTCAACTCAGAGGGAGTCAGATTTGTGAAACTGAGGTGCAGTAACCAACTATGTGGCAGTCATAGATGTATATAAATGGGTTAATGTGTTAAAAACTAGTGGGAAACAAACCTAGTGCAAGGGCATAAGCATTGTTAATAAATAATAAAACTCTGAGTCACTATTCAGGAATGGGGGCATGGGTGGAAAAGCCTGCAGTTACAAGAATAAATAATAAACCCCACCAAAATAAAAAAAAAATTCTCAAAGAATAAATGGTCATTCCTCTGCATTATGATACTATAAAATATTTAAAGTCATTTTATTATATTTAAATACTTATTGTTTATGTTTTAATTCTAATAATTATTATCATATTATAAATATCATTTTGAAAATAGATCATGAGTTCCTGTAACAGCCCCTGTGTCTAGTGCAATCCCATTCTGGGTTCTGGGCAGGCTCAGTGACTACCAAGTCACCTGATGGTTTTTTTTGGTTCTGCAATGACTGTGGAGTCTTACCACCTATAAAGTCTGAGATATTGACCTTACTATGCTCCACAAAGTTTCTTAAGAGACTCTGATTCAATTCTTTTATAACCTTTGTTTGTACTATTTTAGGAGGAATTCGCCATTTGGACTTGTGAGGTTTAGAACTGCATTCATACTTATAGAGGATTTTTATCTCAGATATTGTTTAGTGCTCTTTCTCTAAACAGTTAACTTTCATGACATTGGGGAAAAAAAGAGTATTCACATACTCCACCCTTTCTGCTGTACTGCACTTGGAGAACACTTGTTTTTCTCATTCCAAACATCATGTCTGGAACGTCTATTTCATATTTCTCTTTTACTGTTAACTTGAGTGATTTGCTCAGATTCGGCACTGACTTCATTAATCATGTCTTTGGCTATCTAATAAGCTTCTTTATCCACTCAGTAGGCATGGTGTTCTACATGAGAAACACTCCCTACAGGCTCAGACATTTGAACATTTTGCCTACCTGTGGTTGTACCTTTGGGTAGGTTATGGGAAATGAAGTTTTTCTGGAGGAAGTAAATGACTGGTGACAGTCTTGGAAAGCCCATAACCTCGCTTCCATTTCACCTTCTGCTTTAAGCTTCTGGTCCTGTCACCATGCCTGATACTTGCCACCATGTCTCACAACCACAGTGAACTTTTATCCTTCTGGAACCATAGTATACAATGAATTCTTCTATAATTTTTCTTGGTCTTGGTGTTTTATTATGACAATATAAAATTAATACAGTGGGATTTTACCATTTCAGACATTTTTATCCTCCATAAACTTTTGTCACTTGAGTGATTTCTGGTGCTGGAGAGATGGTTCAGAAGTTAAGAGCCCCTGAGTTTGGATCCCACACCTTAATTGGACATGTCCCAAATGTCTGTCAGTATAGCTCCAAAGAATCTGCTGCCTCATTTCTTACTTCCTTGGGCATCTACAAGAATGTTCACATATACACACATAAACAAATAAACAGCAAAATCAATTTTTTTTTTATTTTATTTTAGATATTTTCTTTATTTACATGCGAATTTCTCCTTTCCCAGTTTCCC
>NW_022196895.1:81930219-81950401 GCF_008632895.1 Mastomys coucha
CGCAGGGGCCATGCTAATCTTCTCTGTATCGTTCCAATTTTAGTATATGTGCTGCCGAAGCGAGCACAGCAAAATCAATTTTAAAAATAATCTATGGTTTCTGTTTAGCCATATCCTACATGATTTTTGATTATTAACCTGTTTTATTCATTGGGTTAGTTCTCTTTGGACAGATAAGCTTCTATCATTTAAAGTGTTTACGTTTCCTGTTGCTCTGAGCCTATGGACATTGTATGCTATGTGAATTATATTCAGCCTGGGGTAGTTCTTTCATGTGGGTCTTATTCATAAAAGGCTGTGAAATCTAGATTGACAGCATATATTTACATCAGCTCTGTGATGTTGCTTCAGTACTACAGTCAGTATAATTCTGACTTTTATGTTAAATATCAGTATATTATTTCATGGTCATGATAATATTAAAACTTTAAATAGTACATTTAAAATATCACACTTACAGAACTATAAAATGCTCCGAATTTGCTTCTGAATAGGTCAGACCTCAATTATACAAACATTTGATATCTGTGCCTAAGTATTCCCACAGAATGCCTCTGTTTACCTCCTGGAGCGCATCTTTCCTCACGAGCTCCTTACCAAATATATCTAACCTTGGCTCACTTTTAAACTATATCTTTTATTCTGAGATTATAATTACATTTTCTCCCCCAAGGATCGTCACCTACATCCATCTTTGCTGTCTTTCCAACTTATGTCCTGTTCTTTTAATTGTTGAAAGTTCCTATATGCATCATTACAACATGTTCAGTTAAAGTCTTTAGTACATGTCATGATGGAAATAGAAACTTTTCTAATTTTATTTCAGATCATGACCATGACACAGAATGATTAGGAAATGCTCCCAACACGTGCTCTTGCTGGTACTTCCTAACCACTCTTTCTTCAAAAATTTCTTAATTTATGAGCTCACAGAAATTTTTGCTTGTTTGTTTGTTGGTTGTTTTTTTTATTTGTATCTTATTCTTCTTGAGCTTTCATATACATTGTAACAAGTGTCTGCTTTTTAAAATTTGGCAACAGTATATTTTTAATATTAGGTGATATATACTATTAACTTTCCTATACTTGATCCTTTTGAAAATTTGTTCTGAAAGTTACTGAGGTTTTACTTACAACGGTGAGCCATTCTTCACTGGAATGGCAAAAACTAACATATTGTACCTGTCGAATTTGCTAAGGATTATAGGTATCACTTGGCAAAGCTTATACCTATTACTGTTTACATATTTGCAGTAGATAAATGCAGGAATGGCCACTAAAGAAGAAAGTGCAAGCTAAATACACATAAATAAGTAAGGAGTGTCACTGAGATTCCTTCTAGATAAAAATTGGAAGCCAACTGAGGTTCCCATACTTTGCCAAGCACAAGTGTCAAAAAGCACATAGGTTTCTCGTGAAGCTCCTCTTGACACTATCACAGATGCCACTGAATCATTCACTGGGCATCGAGCCAAACTACAAGCACAGACAATGAATTAGCAGAGCAATGTAGCAGAAAGTGTATGGCTTTGAGCCAAATAGATGTGGTTTTACACCCAGAGAAAGAGCCTTATTTCAGGTCAAGTTTCTAATTCATTTTTGTTTGTTTGTTTGTTTGTTTATTGTTTGTTGTTTGTCGATTTGTTTTTGATGTTGTTTTGATTTGCTTTGTGTATGTGTATGAATTCTTTAGATGTGTTTGTTTGTTTTTAATTATTCATTTTATATCACACTCACTGCCCCACTTCCTAGTCACTCCATTCCACAATCTTCCCCTATACCCTTTCCCTTCTCCTCTGAGAGGGTACAACCTAAATATCTCTGTACCCTGGCATATCCAGTCTCTGAGGAATAAATGCACCCTCTCCCACTGAGGCCAGACAAGGCAGCCCACCTAGCAGGACCACCCCCATGCCCCACCCCAACTCTCCCTCCATCAGCCTTTTTATGAGTACTTTATTCTCTCTTCTAAGTGAGATTCAAGTATCCTCCCTTGTGCCTTGCTTCTTGCTTAATTTTCTTGGGTCTATGGAGTATAGCATGGGAGTATATCCTGTATTCTATGGCTAATATCTACTTATAAGTGAGTATATACCATGCATGTCCTTTTGGGTCTGAGTTACCTCACTCAGGGTGATATTCTCAAGTTCCATCTTTAGCCTGCAAAATTCATGATGTCTTTGTTTTAATAGCTGAATAGTACTCCATTGTGTAGAATGGAGTTTTTTCGTCTAGTGAGCTAAGGGAATGACATTTGCATTTTGTTAATGCATGAGCATTTGGATTAAGGAAGTGCACACTGGTATTGATCATTCTAAATAATTGTCTTTTACTTGCTAAGTGACATCATGGACTTGGTGAGCAGTTGGCTGAAGATCGTGGTGATTGTCATGTGTAATGATACAGATCATTAGAGGACAGTGAAGCGGAAGTCTGGACACAGTTCTAGTTTCTCCAGGTGCTCAGCTGGACTCTGAAAAGAATTCACCTAAGTCTCCAATGGGAAACATTGAAAATCTTGATTTAAAGAAATGTTTAATAAAAATACCACCATCTTTTCTATAGATATGAGGTCACTAAAGTTATTATAAGTCACTGAAGAATGAAGAAAGCAAGAATAATGGGTGAAATGAGGGAGTGAAGAGTAACTGCAGGTCCATCCTGTACTGCTAGACCTCAACTCTGTTGTAAGATTAATGACTTCCATATGCCAGTTCCGTACCTTGTTTGTAATGGTGACTATATTGCTTTGAAATAACAAAAAAATTCCTATCAAGGAATCAGCCTAACAATAGAAAGAACATCCTATCTGATTCAGTGGACTTAATATGTGGACTTGATAATATGTGGACTTAATATATGGACATAGTAATAGTGGACTTAATATGTGGAGTTAATAATAGTGGACATAATAAGTGGACTTAATATAATTGATGGACAGAAAGAAATCAGGATCTAGGTCTTCTATCAGCAAGGACTTCATTGTGCTGATAGAATACCCAAGGAGAAGAAATAATTCTCTCAGGGCCACAGGAGGAGCACCTTCCTGCCCCCATCTTCTTTTGGCCTCCTAGCCTCTCAGCAAAGGACCCAACCCATGTTGGGAGATGGACTGAGTTGTCTGTTAGTGGCAGCACACGGAGGTTCAATAACAGCCCACAAGTTTAAGCTGCCAAGTCTGTGGTTATCTATTATAGAAGAAACAGACACCAGTACACACCACTTATACACTCTGTATGTCATGGGATGGATTGATGTTCCAATGAGGAGAATCATGAAAGGTCTCGTGTAAGAGTATATCCTCTCAATAGCCTGTTGTATCGACATGCAATTATTCATCTTACTAGATACAGGTCAATGCAAACTGACTTGTGAATGAAATAGAAAACCCACTTAGAACCTCATGGAAGCTAACTACAGGATCACAGGTCTGCTAAAGTTTTCCAACTGTGTCTGAGTTCAAACTGTGTCTGAGGGTAAAATCTATATGTTGACAGGAAAGAACCCTACAAAATATTGCAAGCAAAACTTTGAGTTGATATAGGAGATCGGTCTCTAGAGGATAATGAAAATGTCAAGACAAAATGCTCAGAGTTTGCTAAAGTTTATGGATTTTTTATATTTAAAATATTTCAGAGTTTATAATTTCATAGGCACCATAAATTTTAAAGACAGAATAGTTTTCAGAAGTGAAGTAAATGCTGCATAGCTTATGATTGCCAAAAGACCTTTAAAATATTTAAAATTTAAAACAAATACACTATTTGCTCCATATATCTAGAGATTCACATGAAAGAAAAAAATCCTAAAGTGAAGATCGTTTTGTAGCTATGCAAGAAAAAAACAAAGTCAGAAACATGCTCCAAACATTTATGGATGAGAGAAAATTACTTTTTTTCTGACAACTCATGGATTAATGAACATTTTTAAAATAAAATATTTGTTGTAAAAATTTTAGTTATGCTATTAGAAATCACACACACATATACACACACCAGTCATTAATGAAAAAGGAGGCTGTGAATTTAAAAGCGGGTAAGGGGGATATAGGAAAGGATGTAATTATATTAAAATCTCAAATATTAAATCACAAAAATTTTATAAAGATGCAAATGCTTCAGATCAGTTTTTAAAATCAAAGGTCACTGTGGATCTGTGGCAAGTCTAAGACAGTATCTTACACAGCTGTGGTCAAAGGTCACTGTGGATCTGTGGCAAGTCTAAGACAGTATCTTACACAGCTGTGGTCAAAGGTCACTGTGGATCTGTGGCAAGTCTAAGACAGTATCTTACACAGCTTTGGTCAAAGGTCACTGTGGATCTGTGGCAAGTCTAAGAGTATCTTACACAGCTGTGGTCAGAGGTCACTGTGGATCTGTGGCAAGTCTAAGACAGTATCTTACACAGCTGTGGTAGTAGCTTTCATGGTATAACTACAGAAGGAGTGAAAAAAAAGTTTGGTGGAAAAAGCTGATTCCAGCAACTCCTTCTGCGTAAGATTACATCTGAATGCACTGATGATATTTATGTGTTTTGCATTTTTACTGAGATAATCACACTCTCCCAAGGAACACATACAAACAACGTATGTGCATTGTAATTCTGATGCCTTTGTAGGTAATGGGGAGGAGGTAAGAGCCTTACTGGTACATGCCAGGAGAAATTACACACTCACAGTATTGAATTTTTTTTTTTAATTTTGTTTCTTATGACAAGGTCTTGCTTTTGAGTTCTATCTGAATTTGAGTTTCTAGCAAACCTCAGCCTCCTGTCTCCTGTTTCAGTTTCCCAAGTATGGTAAAGGCAAGTGTATATCTTCCAGCCTGGTTAATAATGAAGGTTTCTGTTCTGCTTTATTGTGGTAACTTTGTTTGGGGACATCAAACCCAGGGCTTTCATGTGCACAAAGTTCTCTCCACCACTGAGATATTCCGCAGCCCAAATATTATCTAAAAGCCAAGCTTTAAGTGAAGTTCTGTCTCCAGGCCTGTCCTTTTTCTAATTTCCTTGGTACCATAAATAACACCTCATTTTTTTTTCTTAGGCTGTACACTGAAGAAATAATTTTATAGTATTTAGGGATGGATGATGTTCTAGACATATATATTGACTTGTAGCTTTATAAAGTCAACATGCTACAGGAAGAAAACATAAAGAAATGGAAACCGGACATGGAAGGATATAGTTTGTTAATAGTTGTGGACTTATTGGGTTTCCACAAAAAGATAGAACAAGGCAGGTTAAGCATTTTAACATCATCTAGGCTGAATAACTTTGGTGAGGGAAAGGCTGTACAAGAATAGCCAATGAAAAGAATAAAGAAACTAGAACAACTCAGGCTACTTTAGCCTGCAATGAGCTAAAATGTATTCAAATGCTTCCCTTCATAAGCTAGTAGATGTTGATGCTGGTACTGAAGTAGAGTACCGGAATACAATATAAACTCTAAGAACAGTGTCAAAAGAAACTGTCTTAGTCAGGGTTTCTATTCCTGCACAAACACCATGACTAAGAAGCAAGGTGGGGAGGAAAGGGTTTATTCAGCTTACACTTTCACATTGCTGTTCATCACCAAAGGAAGTCAGGACTGGAACTCAAGCAGGACAGGAAGCAGGAGCTGATGCAGAGGCCATGGAGGAATGTTCCTTACTGGCTTGCTTCCTCTGGTTTGCTCAACTTGCTTTCTTATAGAACCCAAGACTACCAGCCTAGAGATGGTACCACCCACGAGGGGCACTTCCCCCTGGATCACTAATTGAGAAAATGTCTTATAGTTGGATCTCATGGAATCATTTCCTCACTTGATGCTCTTTCTCTGTGATAACTCTAGCCTGTGTCAAGTTGACACAAAACCAGCCATTTTAATAACCAACTTCATCCTTCCATGAGTTGGCAACTCAAGCCAATGCAGAAACAGCCTTTGCATGCACATGTTTTAAGTCTAGATGGAGTGAGGGATAGCAGATTTTAATCCATTAATCAGAGAAAAAATTTTGTAATTTATTCAAGTATGATGTGGGAAATGTACACAGTAATCAAGTTAAATCTAATGGAGGATTTGTCTAATTAAGAAAATGAGAGAAGTCTGGTTTTAATTAGCATTCTTATCATTGGACTGTAGCTATAAAGGCCTGTAAGGCTGAATATACAATATAGAGGAACCTGAAGGTGAATAAGGCTTTGGATAGAGAGGTCCCAGTAATATCAGAGACTGAAGGAAACCTATCTCCACTTAGCATACACTGCAAAACCCATGTAATGTCAAGATAGACCAGGGCAGATTAAAGGGAAGCAAGACAGACAGCACCAGGTGTGTACTTTACAGGTGTTGTCTTTATTAGACAAGAAAGCCTTCATTGAGAGTTTTCATGAAAGCTGAAATAAAGTTGTAATCTGTGCATAGAGAAAAAGGATCTATGGGACAATT
The DNA here is from genome assembly GCF_008632895.1 of Mastomys coucha. NCBI lineage: Eukaryota > Metazoa > Chordata > Mammalia > Rodentia > Muridae > Mastomys > Mastomys coucha. The sequence continues at coordinate 81,936,647 of NW_022196895.1, forward strand.
TTGAAGTAGAAGTGTCTTAACTTATTTTTACTAGAGTGTGTAAAATGGAACTAATTATTTGATGTACACTGAGAAAAGAGATTCCTTAAGTTACCATAGTGGTAACCCAGCAATTTAAGGGTGCGTCCAGACAAGAGCAGTCCACTGTAGACATTAGAAGCCCACATTTAAGATAATGAGGACTTGGAGTGATTAAAACCAATTTTAGAATTTGTAGAGAAGAAGAGGATTTCAAGTGTGCTGTACTCCAAGCCACAATTCCAGAACTCAGGAAACACAGATACATCTGAAGTAGAAACCAGCACAAAAGCCATCAGGCTTCAGACACCTGCTGCTTCTGCTGTTCTGAACTGATTGCACCAGTCTCTCGCTCTCCCTACCAACACTGGACATGCCTCTCATGGGCTGAGCCTCACAGGATGCCACCTAATTAGAGAGTCCAAGTAACAATTTGGCCTGTTTTTACCCTCAGAATGCAGAGGAAAGAGCAACACTGCTACCCGAAAAAAAAATTGTTCCAAGGTGTTGATGGAATGAAACAGTCAAAATCAATGTTAAGTTGGACAATAGAAAAAAATGAGAGTTCAAGATATAACTGAAAGTTTAACTTGAGAAATGTATTTTTAAAAGAAAAAAAATGGTCTAATTTATATGATCATGAGATGTACAACATCCTTCTGAACACAATCTAAAGCATAAAACCACAAAGAGCTATGCTTCAGTAAATAATAAAGTCAAATTAATCACATATATTTGACCCACTCAGAAATGACTAACATACAGATGCTATAGACAGGTTTGTGAAATTCAAGAAGCCTGATTACCACTGTTAAGAAACCATAAATATCTATCCAAAACTATTAGGAAATTGTTTAAGAGGGGCCAACAAAATGGCTCTGAGGATAAAGGTTCCTGCAACAATCCTGATGACCTGAGTTCCATTTCCAAGACTGAGAGAACTTGCTCCTGCAACTTGTCTTCTGAACTGCCACTTGTCCTAGAGCATGGGCATCACACACACACACACACACACACACACACACACACACACACACACACGTTCACACATTCAAAGAAGGTAATACAAAACTTAAGTATGAAAAATCGCAGGCTTGCGAGATGGCTCAGTTCTTAAAAGCACTGGCTGCTGTTTCAGAAGAACCAGATTAGATACCAAGAACCTGCATGGTGGCTCACAGCTGCCTGTAACTCCATTTCTGAGGCATCTTATGCCCACCGCTGACCTCCGTAGGCACCAGGCACATAATTCTTTGTGTATGTACGTACACACTGGCAAAACATTTATACATTGTACTGTCTGGTTTTATGTGTCAACTTGATACAAGTTAGAGTCATCAGAGAGAAAGGAGCCTCACTTGAGGAAATGTTTTCATGAAATCCAGCTGTAAATCATTTTTCAATTAGTGATCAATAGGAGAGGGCCTCACGTATTGTGGGTGGTGCCATCCCTGGACTAGTGGCATCCCAAGGTAGGGAGCATAGAACAAAGTAAGGTACTAAAATGGGAAGAGATTGGTTGCCATTGGCTATTTATGTGACTAGGGGAAGAAGCAGAAGTCCACTGATATTTCTAAGTGTATCATGGGCTTGGCTGCCTCGTATCCTGAGAAGGAATAGATAGGGCTTATGTAGAAAAGCCCCAGAGAATACTAGATTAAAGTAAAGTGAGGATGTTTACCCTAGCTATCCATTAGAAGAACAAACAAAACAAAAAAGAAAAAGAAACACAAAAAATAAGTGCCTACCTACACAAATAACACAACCATGTTCATATAAAGTAAAATAGTACACAAAAATAATGTAATGAAGACAAAACTGGACAATGGAGTAGCAATGATTTTATCCTTCTTGGGGGTACATTTGGTAAATGTATATACTGAGTTTGTTTGCCTGAGAGCTTTTGGTTTGGGATAACTGTGTACCTTTTCTCTGCAGCATTTAGACATACAAAAAAATCATATTTCATAAAATCATATTGTTTTCCTGTCACACAAATTGTTATGGCATCCAAGAGTGAACCTCAGAAGAGTAGATTTAGGTCATGGTGTATGTGAAACATTATCTCCACTCCAAGGTCTTTTTTTTTTTTTTGGTTTTATCAAGACAGGTCTCTGTGTAGCACTGGTTATCCTGGAACTCACTCTGTAGACCAGGCTGGCCTCGAACTCAGAAATCCACCTGCCTCTGCCTTCCAAGTGCTGGGATTAAAGATGTGCACCACCATTGCCCAGCTCAAATGCAAGGTTTTAGAGTAATTATTAAGAATAGATCTAAGTAAGCCTTCAGTCCAATTATACAGCTGTTGATTGCTATCAACATTTTCATGTGATTACTTTATAAATATATTGCCGTGCTGGTAATTGTTGTGATATTCAGATGGGTGGACTCTTTATTTGCTTCCCTCACTTTATTTCTTGTATAGAATTTTCTGGAAACATGAAGGAACATCAGTAAGAAAGATTCTACTCAAATCATCTGAGTCCTGGGCCCTAAATGTGCTGTGTCTTCAAAAGTAAGGTGGGTCAACCTTCATCGCCTGAGAGTCATCCAAAGGTATATCTATAACCCACACATGTATGTATGTGTATGTGTATCTACAAATGTATGTATGTGCATATATATGTGTATGTGTGTGTATATATGTACATATGTGTACAGAGGTTTATAAATGTATATGTATATAAGTGTATAACTCTATATGTATACATGTGTACCAAAGAAATATATATTTACATATATATAATATGTGCATATATACAATATATATATACATATGTACAAATATAATTATATGTATTTATAATTTAAGGTAAATATGGAATAATAAGACTCCTTGAGACTTTATCATCTCACAGTTCTAATTTATTAGCTATTCAAATGTGTAAGATTCTATTCTGAGTGCTAGCCATCTCACTTCTAGAATATGGTAAGGAGTAATTATAGTATCTATTGCATAGATGATTCAGCCTACCTAGAAAGGTTATGTAGGGTATTGTATTGGTCAGTATATAAGGGGGCCAATCAGACTCTAATACTCATGCTTAGAGCATGTGATTTTGCCATGTGTATCTATAAAATAGCAAAGCTCAGAAGCATGAGATTTGGGATTCTAGGTGAACAGAGTGTCACAGGTCATCATAAACAAGCTACTTTTGGGTCGGATTTTCTCCCATTCAAGAACCCATGCGTCTACATTCTCTGACTATCATAATTTGAGCTTTCAGATTATTTTTACCAGCAGCATGTGAATTATCCATATGTTTTTATGGGTTTAGAACTTGTCCCAGGTGGGATTTTTTGGAGATTCAATGTTAATTATAAGAAAAAAATATCTTCAGCTACATTTATTTCCATGGATGTTGATCCTACTGAAGTCATAGGGAAAGGGTTACAGATTCAGTTCCACAGGTGTAACAACGAACTTGAGCATCCTCCTTCTGATGGCTCTGAAAATGCTTTGTTAGTTTCAACTCTATTAAGAAAATGTCTCTGTGTAGAGAATAAAGAAGAATACCTCACTTGCTCCATGCCATGAGTTTCAGTCTGATCCCTCGGATTCCTTACAACCTGTCCCTATCACCGCCAAGACTAGATAAGAAGATCAACAGCAACAGGCCAGGATTTTGGTTGGTTTGGCTCTTGTTATTTTTATTGTTGTTGGTGATGGCGGTTTCATTGTTTGTTTGTTTGTTGTATTGTTTTATTTTGTTTCTGTTCACTTAATTTGTGTTTCCAGACCTCTGCCAAGTACTCCCTCACCCCTGCCTAAATGCACTTGCTTCTTTTAGAAATGAAAAGGAATTAATTCCGTTCACCCTTCCAGATTGTCTTACCCATGACTGGTTATTAACTGGTGGTGGGTGGTGAGTCCACTCTCCTTTGTAGCAATCATGGAATATGCTTGCTCTCCTTAGATGAATCTGTACACAGCCGTAAGAAGCAGTTAAGGACAGGAGATGGGATTGGCAACAAAGATGACTCTAATAATTTCCTTAAAGACTCTTCTAATGCCAGAATGATGTGAGACCTCTCTGTTCAGCCTTTTTAATGAACAGTGTAGAGCTTCAGATAGTCACAGGATAAAAAGCTCCTTTTATTCCACTAAAAAGAACGACTTTAATATAATGTCTGATAATGAGATGCAAAAGCCCTTCAACAAAGACTCTTTTATATATTCCCCAAAGGAACATGGCTGCTAGCTGTAACATCCTCACTTCTTCCCCTTAGAAAGGAAACAATTGTTTGAGCATGGATCACTGAGAAATTTTAGAACAACCTATCTGCTGAACAAAGTTGGCCTTAACATCTCACACAAAGGTGCATACACACCCACTATTTGAGTGTTCACAATTATCCAAATGTAGATATTAGGAGAAAGCAAAAAGACAGTCAGGTGGAAGCTACAGTCTGCCTACTTTTCCTGGCAACTAATTCTCAAGTACAGCTTCCTTTTATATATATTATAAAGGGAATCTTCTACTAATCTAAAGAAGTAAGTAGTGATATTTATCGGAATGGACTTGGGAAGCGAATTCAAGTGGAATTTCCCTGACAAGTGTACACCAGTGAATTGCTACTTATAAAGAATTTCCCAAAGACAGGCAGAAAATTTATAAGCACATTTTAAAAATTTATTTTGGTTATGTGTGTTTAATATCACTAATATTATTGTCCATTTCCCTTTATATATTCAAACTAGGATGAATGCATGGAGGGACTACTTCAGTATTGGGACACTGATTTAGAGACATCATTTTATTTCACCATCAATGTGACCCACCTTAAAAGATACTACGTTATCATCCATCTGATGTAGGTCTAAATTATTTTTGTATGCAATTGAGTCTCACTTTTTATGTACTTCAGAGTCTAATGCAACTAATGGACTTTGGTGGGGTCTTTCTAAGAAAATAATATAAGTGTGTGTATTTTACTTTCATTTATGTTTGGTGTGCACAGATGTCAGAAGAAGACACTGGATACCTTGAAGCTGGAATTATGAATGGTTGTGAACCACCACCTGTGTTCTGGGAACATACCCTAGTTCTCTGGAAAAGCAAGAAATGTTCTGAACCTTAAATATTGAGCCATCTTTCCTTCCTCAAACTGCCCAAATTTAAGAAAAGCTTCTCTTTAACTTTCTTCATAAAAAACAAAAGGCTTTTTGTATCAGAAATTTATTGAAGTAAAACATTGTTCATTGGCTATGTTGGTTATATTTTTATCTAACTTGACATAAGTAAAGTTATTTGGAAAGTAGGAGTTCAGTGGAGAAGCCTTCTCTATCATAATTGCCTGTAGACAAGTCTGTGAGCCATATTCTTGATTAATGATTGATGTGGGTGGATTGAGCCCACTGTAGGCATTGTCATTCCTGAACAAGTTGTACTGTGTTGCAAAGGGAGCAAGCTCATTCATCCATGGAGAGCAAGCCAATAAGAAGCTTTTTTCCATTAGCTCTACTTCAGCTCCTGCCTCTGTGTTTGTTTCTAACTCTCTTGACTTCTCTCTATGATGTTCTACACCTGCAACTTGAAATCTACCCTTTCAAACCCTTTTGGTCTGGGCATTTTATCATAAGAATAGAAAGAAAACAGACACATGCCAAGTAGGTAAGAAAAAGACAAAAATGAATAAAACATATATAACACCCTTCCAATATTAAGTGGACACTGTAGAAGAAGGATATTAGAAGTATATGAGAGCTGAGCAGTGGTGATACATGCCTTTAATCCCAGCACTTGGGAGACAGAGGCAGGCAGATTTATGAGTTCAAGGCCACCCTGGTCTACAGAGTGAGTTCCAGGACAGTCAGGGCTATACAGAGAAACCCTGCCTCAAAAATCAAAAAAAAAAAAAAAAAATGATTGCAATTACTAATGCTCAACCAGTGAAGTCACTTGTACTGGACCCATATAAGACTGGATATATAAACAGTGAGAGAAGGAAGTAGTGTAGGCTTTTGGGCTCTACCATTTACATCTGAACTATTGTCTGTTGATAGATACTTGAATATGGGTAACCACTATATTTAGTAGTATACCCTGCTTACTCCACTAGGCTCTGAAAGATATGCCATTAGCACAGACAGCCCTCTTTTTCTCAGTGTGAAAAAAAAAACACCCATGAGTTTATTAGAAAATAAAAATACTCTCAATTTTTTACAAAGAAACACACGAACAGAGCAAAGGTAATCTTATAAAACAATTTCTTCATACTAGAACTGAAACAAGCAGAGCCAGCACACAGGGACAGGAAGTTCTCACAGGTTTTATTTTAACACAGATAGTGTCCGTGTCTCATCTCATTTCTGGAAGTTTAACTTTACAGTGTGACAAAAGTGGCTCATTGGCTGGAAGGAAAATACATGAAAAAGAGTTCCATCTTGGTAACATCTAATGGTTGAGCAAGCAGGCACATCACACCATGCCGTCAGGCTACAGGGTTGGAAAGAAGCCTTACGTGATGCCTAAGGCTTTCTCCATCTGCAAGTACCATGAAGACTTCCTCAGTCACCTTCAGGATGATTCTTGTCTTTCACCTCATTAAATGTTGATCTATCAACGTTACAAGAAGAAAATTTGAAGAAACAGAATCCGATTACATCCAAAGTATGAATGGTTATGCTAAAATTAGAAGGAACTAGGATCACCGGAGAAGGACAGGTGTGCAATTCTAGGAATTAAGAAAATTAGGAAAAAAATAAAACCAAAAATGGCAAAATGAAGCTCACACTGAAAAGGAGAGTGCTCAGATTGCTTCTATATTGAAACTGCCCGCAGTTTCAGGAAGGGGATTCTCCTCACCTAGGAGGGAATAAAGGACCTGAAATAGAGGGTTTGAAATGCAAAGAGAAAACACCAAGCCAAGTTGTGTCCCAATCAAGGCTCTACTTTACTGAGAACAAACAAGGGTTTTTATAATCACAGGGGAAACTGAAAACAAGTCTCTGGATTAACTATAAAGAAAGTTCAGGTGCCAGTCTCCAGGTTCAGAAGATCTTCAGGCGGCTAGCTGGCTGGCATACTCAGGCAGTGGGCATGCTCAGGCGATGGGTGTATTCAGGTGGTAGGCGTGGTCAGGCGGCTTCTTCAAAGACACAGTCAACAGAGAGCATCTGTCTTAGCTCTGAGGTGTTAGCCCTCAAACAGAGGCTGTCAGGAGTCTGATGGATGACTGAAGTGAAGAGGGGATGTAACACTATATGAGATAATCTCTGAGCAACCTTGAGGCTGAGTGAAATGGATAGAACTCCACCTTTCAATAAGCTAAATAGACAGCCAGAAACAACATGTCAGACCCTCTGGTAAAACTCAGAAGTCTTAGATGAAGAATTTTAAATTAATTAAAAAATTTCAAACAGCATGTACCAAACAGAAAATAATTGCAGAAGTAAAAGCTGTGGATATAAGTTCTGGATGAAGACATAGCCCAATTAAAAGTGGATACTCTAGTAGAAAACAAGATTTATAGAGAAAGGACAAAGATGGGTGGGAAGGTGGGAGAGGCAAAGGGAAGTGAAGAAAAATGAAGAAGTCAAATTCTAGGTAAAATAAAGAACAAGAGATTTTATATGGAATTGAATCTCCCATGAATTATGAAGACTAGGAAAAACACACATGAACATAAAGATTTACCATTTTGTTCTCATTGATTCTTGTGGAAGAAGCTGTTTGAGATTAGCTTTATACCTCCAAAAACAGTTGATCACAACTGCTACTTGTGCTCTGCTACAGCTACTGCTACTCTTTCTACCACTTCTACCTCTTCTACTACTACTACTACTACGACTATCACTTCTACTAATATTACTACTACTACTATTGCCACTACTACTGCTGCTGCTAATGCAAACCATTTATTAAAACACATTTTTATACATCCAGTGAGTCTCTAAAGAAAAAAAAGGAGTAAAAGAAGAGGAAATGAATCTGTGAGACAGTAAAAAAAAATCACTTATTTACCCTACATTTAATAGGAAATAATTAAACACTGTCCTGTTTTGTATGAGCTGGTAGAAAACAATATTTAAATTGGGGTGGAACTATGGAAGATCTTGATGGATGAGGATCAGTGATTGACCCAGGAAGCTTGATTTTTCTCCTTTCTTTTTATTAGATAAAATGGACATGATTAAAAATAAACATTGGAAGAAAAAATGCTCAAGGGAACTTGTCTTAGCCAGTGTGTCATTTTATTTATCTTTGTTCTGGGTGGCTCAATCATATTACACTTCCAAAATGACATGTGTACAGAAGAACTTCCTAATATCCTGATACAAGCACAGTATTCAGAAACATAATTTCTCTGTTGATTATGGCCTTTTATCTTTTGCTAAATTTTCATAGGTTCAGATTTTAATAGATGAAAGGGAAGAGGAAATTAGCAAAACAAGACACTATTATTCATTCAAAGTGCCATCAAATTTGGAGGATAGCTAGAGGAGTTTCACAGTATTTCTTGCTTGAGAATTAGAAGAAATCTTAGAAAAAAAATATAATCAGAGTCATCCACCCAGAAAAGAGACAAGGAGATAAACACATCTCACTTACACACTTATATTTTACTTTCTGTTGTCTGGTAGTCAACTCAGAAATAGTGTTTGTACTTGAATAAAATTAATGCTTTCTCCTGAAAGAAATCTTACTGATGTCATTGTTTGAATATACTTGGCCCAGGGAGTGGCACTATTAGACCCTGTGGCCTTGTTGGAGCAGGTGTGTCACTGTGGGTGTGGGCTTTAAGACCCTCATCCTAGCAGCCTGGAAGCCAATATTCTGCTAGCAGCCTTCAGATAAAGATGTGGAACTATTGGCTCCAGCTCCACCATGCCTGCCTGGATGCCACCATGTTCTTGCTGCTGTGTTCCTGTCTTGATAATAGTGGACTAAACCTCTGAACCTGTAAGCCAGCCCCAATTAAGTGTTGTCCATATAAGACTTGGCTTTGTCACACTGTCTATTCAGCACCCTAACAGCAGTAAAACCTTAACTAAGACATCTGAAGGAGGGAGACTTTATCTAATAGAGTGTTAAATCTGATGTCTCTGCTTCTCCCTACTTATTTTCTCTCTATGAGAAATACCAAGAAGTATTGTATAAATGTGAATAAGTGTATTTGGGTCCATTAAAATCTGTTTTAAAATACAGGTTTTATTTAGAAAAGTAGGTGGTGGTAAAAGACACCACATGAAGAGAAACCATGACCAAGGCAACTCTTTTAAAGGCAAATATTTAATTAGGGCTGGCTTACAGTTTCAGAGGTTTAGTCCATTAACATCATGGCAGGAAACATGGCAGTATATAGACAGACATGGAATTGGAGGAACTGAGATTTCTATATCTTGATCCAAAGGAAACCAGGAGGAGACTGATTCCACATTGGATGGATCTTGAGCATAGGAGACCTCAAGGCCTGCCTCCACAGTGACATAGTACCTCCAACAAGGCCACACATACTTGAACAAAGCCACACCTCCTAATATTGCCATTCGTTGTGGGCCAGGCATTCAAACACATGAATCTAAGATCACCCCAACTGTCGTGTCCTCCCCGTCCGGCAAGAAAGATGCGACCCGAGAACTCTTCCTTTTAGCAGTTTATTTCAGGAACCTTTTAACAATGTTTCTCCCTCCTGCTTCTCCCTCCTGCTCCTCCTGCCTGCTTCTCTTACTTCTGGCTTCTGCTGCTCCTGCCTCTCTCAAGCCGTTAGTTACTTAAGCTCCACCTTCCTGCTTCTGGGGAGCCATTACTTAAGCTCTACCTTCCTGCCTCTGGGGAGCCATTACTTAAGCTCTTCCTTCCTGCCTCTGGGGAGCCTTTGAATACTCCCAAGCTTAGCCAATCCCAATGGGCCACGCGGCAAATGCGGATAGGTCACCAGATGTGAAGACAACCAATGGCAGCAAGCTTAGCCAAATGAGGGCTTGCTTATGACACCGCTAGCTCTTGGAACGACTCTCCATACCCAACCACCACTTTTATCAAGAAAAACATTTAATGGGCTAGATCACAGGAGCAGAAGTTTAGTACATTGACATCATAGTAGGAAGCATATTGGTATGCAGTCAAGACATGGTGCAGGAGAAGGAGAGAGCCCAGCCTTTGCAAAATTCTGAATGATTCAAGAATTAATGTTTATATATTTACAAATGATATATTTTCTCTTTCTTGATACCGTATCACACTTAATTTCTGAGGCTATTCTGGGGCTCTCTGTGTAACTCAGGCTTGCTTTAACATGTGAGCTTCAGTTTCCTGACTACTAGGTCTACAAATGTAAGCCCAGAAAAATGTATATCTTTTACAAAATTTTTAAATAGGCCAAATTATCTCTTCTTCCTTTTTGGCAAATATATTTATAATAGTTTATATTGAGAAAATTTGGCAATAAATTTAATTAGTCATATATCATTGCTACTTTTCTGTTGGTGTTACCAAACATCATGTCTAAAATAATATATACCAGGATGTGTTTACTTTTTCTCATAGTTTCAGGTCATAATGGTATAGAAGAAAGTTGCATGACAGTTGGTTCAGGGTCAAAGAATAAACACCAGGAAAGTAAAAAAGGACCATGGTAGAGGGTGGAAGAAGGAACTTTCAAGAGACGACTCTTACCTATTGCGTGTGGATCCCAATGTATATAGTCAATATACTGTTCTATATATGTATTTTATGTTAGTTATTTGTTTAAGTTATGCAAATTGTGATTAAAATATTGTCCTTCCACCAACCATAGCTTAACAAAAGTTCAGTTCTAGGAATGGGAAAGTTGCTTTGAGTTATTAGGCAGGGAATCTATGAGATCTTCCAAACAATACAGGCTGCTGCTTTTGCCCTTGGTTGCTTCCCTGATAAAGAAGGTAAGAATTTACTGCTAAAGACATTACATGCTTCAAAGAAACTGAACCTGGCGGTATAAATCTACATTTCAACAAGACACCTCTTCCATGAAGACTAGGTTTCATGGTACTGGAAGGAGATATATGAGCTGCCAAGAGAGAAAATCAATCAATAGTCCTGTGTACTTCTAACACCTATGAGCCACAACCATGACCAGCATGAGATACTCAGAAAGGTGAAATTGTAGACCTCAGATCATGAGAATTAACTAATAACAATCATACTAGATGGCAAGGCCCCATAATAGAGGACAATATATATCTGACACTGTAAGCTTAGGCAATGATCCATGGCTGGTGAGACCGTAGATCTTATGAGAAAGCCTGCCATTGCCACTTTCCTAAATAAGTATAGCTTTCCACTGCACTCTAAATACTTATGAGTATATCCACAGAGAAGTGTGGCTGTCACCTGTCACCAAGTAGATTTTTTTTTCTTCAACTGAAAACCACAACAGGCTAACGTGCAAAGAACACCTGAGAACTGGGTGCCTGTCACCAGTTAGTACAATTTAAAATACAAGTCTACGTCCAGGTGGAAGAAGGAACATAAGGTAAGAGAATATGTTATATTACATTCTCAAAGAATTAATAAAAGTCTCTTGAGGTTTCTGTTTTAAAACTTCAAGGCTGTTATTAAGCAATGTGAGTGAGTTCACTTCTGAGAATTAAAAATTGGATAATGTAAGAAATGCAAGAACTGTGAAAACCCTTCTTTTTAATAGAGGAATAAACGTTTGACAAGGGACACACCTAAATGTCATCAGTCACTGGAAAATGAATTCAATAAGACCATCAATCACATTGACAAGAATCAGGTGAGGGTGTGTCTAAAGACATCATTTTCTCTCTTTAGAAACCTGACATTATCTTCCCATGGTGCTATGCAAGAACTCATCAGAAAATGTATGGGGAGAGAGCCCAGAAAGACCATGTGACTGGGAACTGCTGGATACAGAACTGAGGAGCAACAGTAAAGCCATTTCCTTGGAACATTTCCATATGACCAAGAGAAGCAGACACCCACAGAGCAGGGAAGTCTGAATAGCTTCAGAAGGTGACTCTCAGTTGCTGTCTCCACTGTTAACTACTTCCTCTAAGATTCTGTAAGACTGGCTTCCTGAATTTGAAAAAAATGCACATCTGACACTCGATATGAGTTATAGGTTTAAGATTCATTATAGCTTCTTTCAACAAATTTCTGAAGAAAACAAAAGGGTTTTTTTATTTTGTTGTTTGTTTTCATTGTTTTGTTTCTTGTTTTGTTTTACTTTTATTTTGCTTGTGAACTGGGGATGTTTCAGGTCAAAATGTATATCATGAGCCAGGAAAAAGTAGCCACAAAGAAAATTTTGCTCATTTGCTATAGTCAGAGAAAGACAAACTCATAATGGATTCTTTCTTGAGTCTGTCCCTGTTTGTAAGAATCTATATGATCTCCCAGCAAAACACAAAGCAATGGTCACTATTTTACATCTATAAAATCTCTGTTAACAGCAAATGCTATAAGCTACATTGAAGATATAAAAAGTAATAAATTTCCCATATGTCCTTATGCTTTTGCTTTTGAGCACCTGCTCTTTTCTGTTTAAAGACAATGTTTTACAAAGATCACTGGAGGTTTAGCATTTGTAATCAAGTACTATATCCCAATTTTTAACCTGAGCCTTCTCTTAAAATAAATATCCAATTTATTCACTTGTACTTTCCTTTAAATGTAACTTTTAATGAAGTATTTATTGTACTTTTATGCTCATGTGTAAGGGTTTACATGTATGTATGCATACCACATGCACACTTGGTATGCATGGAGGCCAAAAGAGGACATCAGATTCCCTGTAACTGGAGTTATTGATGGTTGTGAAATACCATGTGGATGCCAGGATCTGAATCTGGATTCTCTGAAAGAGCAGTACATGCTTTTAACCATTGAGCCATGTCCTCAGCTCCATAAACACAATTTTTAGCTTTGACTTTTACACAGGAAAATCAACAAGACAAAGGAAAGATTATGAAATGTCTAAGCTTTACTTAAAAAGTTGTCCACACCTGAACTATGATAAAGTTTTGGTTTATACCAGTCTTTTCTAGATTTATTTTACAAACTCCATTTAAACAATGTTTGTATTAATTTTTAAGAATTTTGTTTACTTCTTTTAAACTTTTATTGCATTATGATGAGAAAAGTTACATGATTTCAATTTATCTGAATTTGTTAACATTTAAAAACATATTTTAATTAAATAGGATTGAATCACATTCTTGTTCCCCTTTTGTACCACTGTTCCTCCCATAGACCACCCTTCAATACCTACAATATCTTTTTCGTCGTATTCCTTAAACTATATAGAATATTACAACAATAAAAATAAGTACTATAAAAATTGTTTGATATAAAACAACAATCAATTTACCAGTCTTATGTAGATGCTCATCTACAACAATAGTAAAAATACATTTTTCTCAATATAAATTTTAAATAACTCCAAACATATTAGCTGTATACTTAAAAATAATAAATCACTACTAGTATTTTCTTAAATGAACATGAATATATAAAGTCTTTTTGTTTCTTTGTTTTGTATTTAGTAAAGTTTAAAATCTTGGCTTTTATTGTGGTACAAGCCCAAAATAAGAACAAATTTTAGACATTAGGTTTCATTGCAATAAGGCTGTATTTCAATGATCCTCACATCACCAAAGGATTTTACCTCCATCATAGCTAAGCTGAAAGTTGATGCTTCTGCTGCACCAAGAAATGAATTGTAGGCTCAATTTTTGGATATAGACTTCCTGCTATAGTCAAAGCTATTTGATTTGAGTGAGTGACT
>NW_022196895.1:81950579-81951006 GCF_008632895.1 Mastomys coucha
TGTTCATGGGCATCTCTTTCTTTAGGTTAGGGAAGTTTTCTTCTATAATTTTGTTGAAGATAATTACTAGCCCATTACACTGGGAGTCTTCACTCTCTTCTATACTTATTATCCTTAGGTTTGGTCTTCTCATTGTGTCCTGGAATTCCTGGATGTTTTGGGTTAGGAGCTTTTTGCTTTTTGCATTTTCTTTGACTGTTGTGTCAGTTTTCTAAGGTGTCTTCTGCCCCTGAGATTCTTTCTTATATCTCTTGCATTCTGTTGGTGATGCTTGCATCTATGGCTCCTGATTTCTTTCCTAGGTTTTGTATCTCCAGGGTTGTCTCTCTTTCTGATTTCTTTATTGTTTTTATTTATTTATTTATATTTTATTTTTATTTATTTATTTATTGTTTAGATTCTGGATGGTTTTGCTCATTTCCTTCAC
>NW_022196895.1:81951437-81976461 GCF_008632895.1 Mastomys coucha
TGGGACTGGCTGCAGAGTTTGTGCCCAAGGTCTGCTCAGAACACTAACCCAGACAGACCGGAAGGAACTCGAGTTACTGGGCTGGCCCTGTTCCTGTGTGCCTGGTCCCATTGGTCCCAGTTACTCCCAGTGTTGGAAAAGATGTTGGTTCCTGCTTACCTCTGATCCTGGGAGTGTCAGAGCACCTGGGAATGGAGCTTCCTCTGGGTGTTGTGGGACTGGATGAGGAGCTTGTGCCCAATGTCTTCTCTGGACCCCAGCCCAGACAGAGCAGAAGGAACCCAAGTCAATGGGCTGGCAGAGTTCCTGTGTGCCTAGTTCTGCTGGTCCCAGTTACTCCCAGTGTTGGGACAGATGTTGATTCCTGTTTACCTCTGATCCTGGGTGTATTGTTTACTTTTTATATTCACTTCTCTCCCCCAAATTCTCCAGACTGCCACCTCCACCTATCCATTTCTTCACACCCAACTTTGAGATTTTTTTTCTTTTTCTTTTATAAAAGCACTTTTTAAAAATATTGAGATTATACTTTAATTATGTTTCTCCTTTTCTACATCCCTCTGAACCTTCCCATGTACTCTCCCCAACTCCCTTCATATCCATGATCCCTTTTTGCACTAATTATTGCTGCATTCATGTATGTGTATGTATGTACTTATATATTCAGCATTTCAGCACATATAGTTACTTAATATTAAGTTTTTTTATTTCTATTCATAATTATTCTCGTAATTACTTATTGCATGTTTCTAAGATTGATCATTTGGCATTGGACAGCCAATTCCTAGGCAAGCCATTTCTCTTGCTCTCAGCTTTGCTTAGTTTTCTATAGCTTTTCTGCAACAGTGCGGCCTCTTCGGCTTTTTCCTATTCTCTTTGGCATATTCACTAGTATCATTCTTGGTCAGCTCATGTTTGGGCAGTCATGGTGGTGCGACTTCTGATATTACTAGAACACACAAAATCACAGAAAACTCTACTGCTGTGACATTCAGTGAAATTGTGGTAGTTGGAGAGAAAAGGGTTCATTTGATTTATACTTCCAGATCACAATCCATCACTGAGGAAATCATGACAGGAACTCAGACAGGGAAAGGACCTGAGTGAGGAGCTGGTGCAGAGGCCATGGAGGGGTGCTGCTTGCTGGCTTGCTTCCCATGGCTTGCTCAGCCTGTTTTTACTGCCCGCAATGGGCAATGCCCTCCGCCATTGATCACAAATTGAAAAATACCCTACAGATCTCAGAGAGGAATTTCCTCAGTTGAGGCTTCTTTCTCTATGACAACTGTAGCTGGTGTCAAGTTGACACACAAAACTAGCCAGTGCACAGAACTTGCTTTCAGACTCTCATGACTTTGCAATCAGTTTCCCAGAGATGCAAATTTAGCAGCATTCTTCCATACTCACTATCATCTCACCTGTTCTTAAGCACTCAGTTCCTGGTCATGTTTGCAGGTTGCTCTTGACACTAAGGTCACACTTAGCACCTACTCTTAACAGTGAATGGCTCATTTTATAGGATGAACTATTAAATCTGTCATTCTTATGCTTCTTTTTTTAAAATTTTTTATTTTTGGTTTTTCAAGACAGTGTTTCTCTGTGTAGCCCTGGCTGTCCTGGAACTCTGTAGACCAGGATGGCCTCGAACTCAGAAATCCGCCTGCCTCTGCCTCCCAAGTGCTGGGATTAAAGGCGCGCACCACCACCACCAACCCCCGGTCATTCTTCTGCTTCTTAATATCCTAATGTCACAAACATGTTGAGCAAATGACATACAGGATGTACAAGAACTGTTTCAGGAGACTTCTGGATTTTAGCTTAAACTTAGGGATTTTTAAATCATTTACTCAAATATTAGATATTTACCCCATACTTTTTAAATGAATTTTGAAGTTTTTAAGTATAAAAATACCTCATAAAAGAGGTGTTATAAGATGAAACATGCTACCTGCCTATTGTTTTGCTGACATCTACAACTCTAGTGTGACCACACCGGGAGAAAGATTCTAAAGGTAGGTAGACATTTATGTTTAAATTATGTCAAAGGGTAGGATTCCACCCAGCAGCACTAGTGTCCTTATCAAGGGGAGAAACCTGACCTAAGATAGACTGACAAATAATGGACCAAGTGTGGGCTGCCATGAAAATTCGAAAAATCAATGTGTAACATTCAGATACTATCAGTTACCAATGTTAAAGTTCACGAAATAAGGACCATTTAGACTACTTCTATTCTCAGATGCATTAGGATTGATGAATACTATGTTTTCTTCCAAAATATATGACAGTTTTCAGCTAAATTTTTTAGCTACCTCATTCTTGCTTATTTTTCCTAATAAATATCTAAGTCAGTTCTACTTGACTCACACACAGATATTTCAATGGTTCAGGGTCTCATCTTCTAAGTCATGAGTCTCTACCCATCACACCTTGGCCCCTTTAGCACACTGGTAGTGAAGCCTGGGTTAATTTAGTTTAATATATTGATTAGGATAAGGCATCATGCTTATATCCTGGCATCTGTTGTGACCAAGACAACCTATTGTCACCTTTTTAGTTATGTCCCAGTTGTTTATCTGAGGTAACATAAGAAACAAACATCCTTAATTGACCCTTTATAAAACATAAGGTTTATTGTCCAATTTGTTCTATTTTAGAAGATATCTTCTTCGATTCTAAACTATCACTTCCTTTTGGGTAAGGTAATCTGTTGAAAGCACACAAAATAAATAAATCATGCACTGTAAATATATTAGAGTACTGAGTAGCCTTAAGAGATACAAAGATCTCTGATGATATTTTATCCCAGCAAGATGAAGGCTGTGGCAGACCTGAAAGCAACATTACCATGCTGGTGACTTATTTGCTTTCATTCTATTTCCCCAGAGTCTGCTCTTCAGACCCTCATGTCCTTAATAATGGTATAACACAAGCATACCTAGTCTCAAACCCATGGGGTTGGCATGAGTTTAGGAAATGTATTTGCCAATTTCATGCAAAAATAAATATTAGAAAAAAACATGGTTTTTTTGTACATTGTATTTGCACCCCTGTCCATCAATGTGCACAAGCTGGTAGCTGAGCACATGAAGGCAGCTGGCACTATCTCCTTGGAGCTGGAGACCACCACCCTGCAGATCTGCGAGCGTGCGCTCTGCCTCTTTGTGCCCAGGTTTGAAAAAGCTTTTCTGGCATCGAAGGCGGTAAGCGAATGGTACCTGGGTTCTTGCATTAACGCCTGCGTGGAGCTGAGAACCAGTCTTCTGACCAGGTTCCCAGGAGCCATAAAGAAACTGGAGAAACCCCTGGTGGTTTCCACCAATAGTTTCCAAAAGCGTTTGCTCCAGATTGCACAGCAAGCCATGCAGCCACTATTTAAGGTGCTATATACCAAAAGCTGGCTCACACAGGACACACTGCGTCCCCTCATGGACAAGGTGATGGACTTTGCACATCATCTTGAGCATGTGACCCCACCACTGGCACTGGGGACACTGCAGAAGGTGCACAGTTTTGTGGTCTGAGAATACCTGGGGCAAGTGCTGAGGCCCCACGAGAGGTTCAGGGCCCGGATCGAGTGAACGGCTCCCATAAGATGAACCTGGATGCTCAGACCATTAGCAAACCTTCCAGGGCTTGGTCTCTGAAGCCAGTGGCTGGACCAAGCCATCCTGTCGGTGGCTGAGCTCCTAGGCGGCACCTGGAAACACTTATACAGAGCTACCCAGACATCAGGCAAGAGCACTTTCTGGTTATTCTAGCACTGGAAGACTCGGCCGCCGTCGGAATCAGAATCTCTTGCAACATACTCAAGACTTGCTGAGGGCAGCCCACGAGATCAGGCCCCACTCACACCGTGTGCTCTTTGAGGAGATTGAAGTGCTCACCACTGTGGACGTGCTCATCACCTGTATCTAGGGCTGAAGGTTGAGCAGGAGCCTCGTAGGCCAAGGATCTGTTATCCTCCCCATGACTGACCCCAAGTTGGGAGCCCAGTCAGTCACTCTGGCCCTACTCCCAGCTCTGAAGCCTAGGGGTCGTGGAATTTTTGGTCTCAGGTGCCTGGATGCTCAGCAAGGGGAGCCAAGAAATGAGGTATTTCAGGCATTTGTGGGGAGTCTTTGGGAGCTGTGGAGTCTCCTTGCAGGACTTCAGGCCAGGGAGGGCTTCCCTTTCTAACTGCTCAGCACATCCACACTGTAGTGCGAAGCTGAGGATTCTAAAAATAAATCTGAATTAAAATAGAAAAGTCTTTCTCTCTCTCTCTCTCTCTCTCTCTCTCTCTCTCTCTCTCTCTCCCTCTCTCTCTCTCTGTCTTGTGTCATTATAGACAAAGTATTGGCTGATTTTTTTTTTTTAAATGTGAAGGTTTTCACTTGATTTTTTTTTTTAACCAAACTGGTTAAATTCAACCAACTCCTTTCTCTTTCATGAAGTTTTCCAAAATAACAATAATTTAGGTAATCGTCTACTAAATTTTTGTTGCTAAGATTCTAAGAGGCCAAAAGGTATTTGGTGCAGATGCCACAGAGCTGTTTGGTCCTTTTACTTGACTCGACACAGACCTTTTAGCATCTTTGTTCTATTATCCGTGTACTCATATTTAGTTTCTTCTCTAGTTTATGTAAAAATTTATAATGGAAAGCAACAGAAATTAAATCTGAGTTCCAAAATCAAGAGACACCAAATAGAAAAAACAAAAATAATTTGTCATGTCAAAGGATTATATGACCAAAATTCTCAAAGGGAGCATTTGGGAAACTTAAATTATAAGAATTAAGACATATGCCTGTCATAGACTCTTTCTCAGCATGAGCCTTCTCATTTATTTTTATTTTCTGGTACTGAGATTCAAATTTCAAGACATTTTGATTAGCTAACTTTTAGACAAGACCAAACATTTTTCATGACCATTAACACAGAAAAGGAAGTCATACAAAGGAACTTAGGCATGAAAGTACCTGTTGAAAGAATATGGGATCTGGCACAAAAAACAGATCAGATATGGACAATAAGAAGAGAGCTTCACATATCTCCTAATCTCCATATTCTATACTCTTTGTTCCATGAAGCTTTTCATTGTCATCATGATATTCTCTAATGATACACACTATTCGGGAATCTTGTTCTTGTCCATCTACCCATCCTTTCTTCCTCCCTTCCTTTCTTTCTTTCCTTCCTTCTTTCCTTCTTTCTTTCTTTCTTTCTTTCTTTCTTTCTTTCTTTCTTTCTTTCTTCTTTCTTTCTTTCTTTCTTTCTTTCTTTCTTTCTTTCTTTCTTTTGTTCTTTCTTTCTTTCTCTATTAATTTGTGAGACTGGATCTTACCTAGTAGAGTGGTAGATTTAGCTCTGCTGAAACTCATAGAGATCTACATATCTCTACCCCAAATGCTGGGATTAAAGACACACATGATGACCATGCTATGCTTTAATTACCCATCCATTCTTATTTTTTACTTCTGCTTCCATTACCTCCCATTATTTTCTTAGATATTCTTTCCAATTTCTATCATTTTGCTACTTCTTCATTATTATTATTATGGCCTAATTCCACTTCTAGTCTTTATCTCATCCTTTGTTTTCTACATAATATTAGTTTACATTGTATTATTCTATCCTTGCCACTACCACATTTGCAAGGTCCCAAAATATGAACTTATTATTTCCCTGTCTATGTTTGTTTTAGTGATGACTATAATGATTCAAACCCCCGACCTAGGAATTTTGAAAACTAAACTATTCTTTGTCCTCTCTCTATTCCTGAGAAATTATCTGTGAAAACTACTCAATCTTTCAACTTTTATCACACACAGAGTCTTAAAAACATCATCTCATCAGGTTCATCACTACTTCTTGCCAGTGTGTCTCGCTCTTCCTGTTCTTAAAACTATTGTGGGTAACACCTGTCTAAGAAGAGTTGTATGTCAGTCACACATTCTCCTCGACCTTGATTAGCTCAGGATTTCCTAAATTTCAATTTCTGGATATAACATTGTAAAGCTTCCTGCTATCTATTTTCTACTTGAGCATTTATGCTTCATACTGAAGTTCATGAAACCAATTGGATTTTATAGTTAACTACTCTGAAAATGATTTTGTGCTTTCATTTATTTTTCATGACTCTAAATGAAGTTATCAGTTTTTGCTCCTTCTGATTTTTCTAGAGGAAATTAGCAGATCCTTGATAAGACCAAAAAAGTACATTTTTTTTACCAGCTTTTCTAATGACTCTTGTGCTGGTATTTTGGGTAAACTTGACACAAATTAGAGTCATGCAGAAAGAGGGAACTCCAATCCTGGCACTACCTACCTCAGATAGGCCTGTAGGGAGTGTTTTCATGAGCAATGATTAACATGAGAGGTCTCAGTATGTTTGGTACCGCCCCTGGGAAGGTCTGAGAACCTGTGTTGTATAAGAAAGCAAACTGAGTAATTCCTGGAGAGCAAGTCAGTAAGAGGAATTTGCTCCATGGCTGCTTTCTCTGCTCTTATTTGAGTTCCTGTCTTGACATCCCTCAATGATAGAACATGATCTGATGTTTAACTCAAATAAACTTTTTTCTCCCTAGGTTGCTTCTGTTCATGATGTTTAACAGCAATGGAAGGAAAACTAGAACAATTCTTAGGATCAAAGAGTATTCTAAAACCATTTGAAATTAACATTTATTTTAAATCAAATAATGTAACACTCCACCTCATAGTGAGCTTTTTGGCCATATCTATGTTATGTTTGTTATGTTATGTTTAATTTAAGATTATTTGTTATTATCTATTATTTTATTCCTGGATTACTGAGATCCTACTTTTGTATGTATGCTAAAGAATTATTTAATAGGATAAGTTATATTATACTATACTATATATACATACATACATACATACATACATACATACATACATACATAGTTGAGAATAAAGCAGAACTTCCAACCTGGTTTTCAAATAAGTAAAATGTACATTATACACAGTTTTTCTTAGGGATAAATTTACAATGATTCAATATGAAGGCTATCAGTATTTGTCTCCAAACTCCTTTAGTAATATTCTTAGCCTTAGATTCATAGAAAAACAGTGTTGCAAGAGACATATTCACCATGACCTACTTCTTTAACTGTTCCTTGTAGGCCTAAACTTCTGCTATTTTTTTTAAGATTTGTTTCTTCTTATCACCTCCTCCTAGTCAAGTCTCACTTTCTCTGCACATCACAACTGTTGCCGCAGCTGTTACAAAATCCTTGAATCTGACTAGATTAAACACTGGGGGATTATTTAAAATATCATGAAGTGTGTTTTCTCAGTGTTGCTTCCTAGGCCTACATAAGTTTAATAAATAACACTAGAGATTGAAAAATGGAACTGTGAACCAAGGTGTGTACCATAATATATATATATATATATATATATATGTACATATATATATATATACACACACATTATATGTATATAGTGTTGTGTATGTGTGTGTATATGTATTTACATATACATATCTATACATATGTATATGTGTATGTATATACGCACACACATATATATGCAAGCTGTAAATTTGATCATTTGACCACTGGCATTGTTAAACTAGGGAGGCTGGGAATACCAAGGATGCTCCCTTGGGAAGATGTTCACTCCCAATGCCTTGTTCATTTTGGTTTCCCAACCACAGGCAATGATCTCCTGTATATCAGAATGAAGCCCTTGTTCTCCTGGAGCCTCTTCAGACAATAGGAGCAAAGCCACAGATACAGAGCCATGGCCAGCTTCATGATTAACAAACAAACAAACAAAGTCCAACATTAGCTTCATGCACACGTCAGAGTTGTGGTCACACAAAAATATAGATGGGTTCATATTCTGACCCAGAAATGATATTTGAGAAGTTCAGAAGATTTTAAGTGTTGGCTTTCTATTTATCTGTGCTTATGGAAGCCTGGATTAGTCTGGACCCTGTCACTCAGAGGACACATCTCCCACAGTGAAGTTCGTGAGAAGTGGAGGAGATAGTCTCTAACAAGATATTAAAAGCCTGATTTTGGAGCTCACCACCACCTCCTGATACTCTCCTTCCTTTGCATGGAAGTCATGAGAGCTACTATCACTCTTAAAGGACCTTTCAAAGTGCTCTGTGCTCTCGATTACTCTCCTGACTTCGTAAATTTCTTTATATCTTAAAAGAACATAGTTAAAAAATATTTTACACTTCATTAGTGACTCTGAAGTCAAAGACACAGAGTAGACACCACTGGGTTGGTTAGCACTGTTACTCAAGAATGCTTCTTTTCTTTCTGAGTAGGCTTTTTGGCTTGCATATTCCTTTTGCTGCCTAGGGAAGGAGTAATTACTCACCTGCCTACCCCCTTGGTGAGTTCACAGGACATACATTGTAATCCAAGTTCCTATTATAGATCCAGACAACTCTTATTTATTACTCTTGTAGGTCAAGGAACGTTCTACATGATGTGAAAGTTAAGCCACTGCTTAAATTGCTTCCTGTAAATAAGACTCATTAACCGTGTTGACCTGAGAACACTTTCAATTTTAGATGCTGTTCAGTCCCAGTCTTAGATTAGTCCTGCTGCATGAAGCATCCTGAAGCATGGAGTGTTCTGCTTCGATCTGCTCTTTGCCCAGATGGATTAACCTCTGGCACACCATAGCTACAGGAGCAACTCCACAGCATCTTCTATGTTAATTCTTATGTACCCAAAGCTAGTAATTTTATATTTCTGTTAAAACAAGATAGGAGAATTATGAAGGTTTTTGATTTTGATTTTTCTGAGGAACTGTGGAAAAGGTTGTACAAACCGACTACACCTCTACTCCAAACAACAAGGTCATATCAGTCTACTCAGGACAATACTCAAGTGCTATATTGATGCTATAGATGCTGTGTCTTTAATTTTCCTTTGGAAAATAATGAAAATATTCAGTCTTTAAATGCCCTAGGTATTTTAAATATATAGCCACTTGATTTTTGTAATACATATCTAATATTTATTTTAACCTAAAGCAACATAATATGCACACACATACACCTTTAATATAACTATATAGATTATATAATTATATATGTATGTTGTATGTATATATTAACTAATTTGATAATAAAATAGATTTTAACAGAAATACACATATATCATTTTTTAGCACATATGTCCTTTTTGGTACATTATTATGAATTGAACATAATAGGAAGCTGAATTTTATCTGAATGCCAAAATGCTTTGAACTGATATAAGAAAATTATATAAATGAAACCTGAAATTCCACTAAAAGCAGATCTTAACTGCCACTGTCATTCCATGTCATTTACTGAGAATAATATCATAATCATGATTGAAAACAGAAAAATAAAACATGCTTGTTAGAATGGGCTTTAAGGAGCAGTAAATCATTTCTTTTCCACTTCTTCATAGAGTGATCATTTATGAAAGGTTTAAAGTGCAACCTTCATTTCTTACTTTCAAACACATACTGTGACAGGAGTGAACAGTAGCTAGGAATGAGTCACATAGTCCTGGAATATCTGATGTAACTTCTGGCCTGACAGAAGCAGAGGCCCTGCCAAGGTGATAGGCAGAGTTCTCCCTGAAAGTGGATTTGTGTTGATCAGCCTAGCCGAAGGGCAAAATGTCTAAGATAGGCATGATCAGAAAGAATATGAGAAACAGCATTGGGTGCAGATGTGTTTTAACAAATACCACAGTTCTCAAATTACCCAAATATTTGAAAGTCCATCTGTGATTATTTTCCATTGATCTAAATCCATATTCCTGATTTCTAGGAAGATGGATGTTCAGCCATGAGGTCTTTATTCCATTATCAATATCTTGTTATAGCCATGGACATCATATTCTAGATCTATGGAAGGCACAAACATTATAATTACATGACTACATGTCTATTAGGTTTTCTCTATAGCTAGAGTGGAAAAACAAAGACAAATACTGGCATTTTAAATGTGAAATGGTGTGAATCTCAGGTGAACTGCATGTGATGTCCCCATGCTCGAGAGTGAGCACAGAGGCATGTTTGTGAATGTAAATAGTGTGTGGTATCTACATAATCTCAAAGACAGGGATTTCAGCAAGAATAAGTTATGTAAGTGGAGAAAAGACATATATGGGCTGGCTTGCTGGATTAAAATAGATTTTAGTGGTTGAAATTTTTATGGAAAACTCTGGGAAAAGAAATTAGCCAAATTCCACTGTGATACTGGAGTACTCTGTTATTGTTGTATGATTTCTGTGTATGTGTACATGTTCATGCGTGTGAAATCATTCAGTAATGACATAGAAAGATAGAAATTAGCAGATGACTAAATCAAGGTAACCAATTAGATGCCTTAGTGTTGCTAGGATCTGACCTATATTTTTATATCTTAAAATGAGTATAGTGACTGGTTTGAAATATCATCTCAATATTTTTCTTTTGAATTAATATTGGATGTGTTTGTCCTTCCTAAGTCACTAGGGTATTGAGTTAAATAGTGAATGCTTTCAAAACTATCAAATTCAGTTTAACTATGAATTGCTTTGGCTTTTGGATTATAAAAAGAATACAATGACTGATGATCAGATAATGCTTGAACCCTCTGCAAGACTTTACAACTGAGAGAAGTTGAGTGTCAATGTTCTCTCAAAGTGGGTTTGCTCTAATGAGACCTGTGGGAAATGTTTCCATGAATTATTTCAGTCTCAGCTAACACAGTAGCATGTTTGTGATGTTGTTTTATGCAGAGAGGTTCACATGAAAGGTCAGAATGTAAGTGCAGGGAAGAGGAAATTTCCATCACTTACATTATGCCAAGACTCATGATATCACATCATTCAATTATGCAAATAATCTTCCGTAGTTCCCACACAGTTTTAAAAGATGGATGGCACTGTCACTTATTGCCAGCACGTGCCTTAAAGTCAAACCAGAACTAAGAGGTAGTATGAGGATTCAGTAGTGTCCAGACTGATTCAGAATCTATGGATATCTCACTCCAAATAAACGGAGGATATTTAAACAATAGGAAAATGCAGTTCACCAAGACTGTTTGGTTCATGAAGAAAAAAAATGTGCCACTAATCTTTGATGGTTTTAGGAGCTAAAACCATCCTGTGGAAAAAAGACAGCATTTTAAACAAATGGTGGTAGTTGAACTGGCGGTCAGCATGTAGAAGAATGCAAATCTTATCTCCTTATACAAAGCTCAAGTCCAAATGAATCAAGGACCTCCACATAAAACCAGATACACTGAAATTTATAGAGGAAAAACTAGGGAAGAGCCTTGAACATATGGGCACAGGGGGAAAATTCCTGAACAGAACATCAATGGCTTATACTGTAAGATCAAGAATCGACAAATGGCACCTCATAAAATTGTAAAGCTTCTCTAAGGCAAAGGACACTGTCAATAAGACAGAAAGGCAACCAACAGATTGGGAAAAGTTCTTTACTAATCTTACATGCTACAGAGGGCTAATATCCAATATATACAAAGAACTCAAGAAGAACTCCAGAGAAACAAATAACCTTGTTAAAAAATGGGGTACAGACCTAAACAAAGAATTTTCAACTGATGAATACCGAATGGCCGAGAAGCACCTAAAGAAACTTTTAACATCATTAATCATCAGGGAAATGAAAATCAAAACAACTCTGAGATTCCACCTCACACCAGTCAGAATGGTTAAAATCAAAAACTCAGGTGACAGCAGATGCTGGCAAGGATGTGGAGAAAGAGGAACAATCCTCCATTGCTGGTGGGAATGCAAGCTGGTACAACCTCTCTGGAAATCAGTTTGGCAGTTCCTCAGAAAACTGGACTACCTGAGAACCCAGATATTACACTCCTGGGCATATACCCAGAAGATGCTCCAACATGTAACAAGGACACATGCTCCATATGTTCATAGCAGCCGTATTTATAATAGCTAGAAACTGGAAACAACCCAGAAGTCCAACAACAGAGGAATGGATACAGAAATTGTGGTACATCTACACAATGGGGTACTACTCAGCTATTAAAAATGATGAATTAATGAAATTCTTAGGCAAATGGATAGAACTAGAAAGTATCATCCTGAGTGAGGTAACTCAATCACAAAAGAAAACACATGGCATGCACTCACTGATAAGTGGATATTATCCCCAAAGCTCCAAATAACCAGGATACAACTCACAGACCACTTGAAGCTCACTAAGAAGGAAGACCAAAGTGTGGGTGCTCTGGTCCTTCTTAGAAGGAGAACAAAATACTCATGAGAGCAAATTTGGAGATAAGGTGTAGAGCAGAGGCCACCCAGGAAAGGCAACCTAGAGACTGTCACACCTGAGGATTAAACCCATATACAGTTACCAAACCCAGACACTATTGTGGATGCCAAGAAGTACATGATGAAAGGAGCCTGATATGGCTGTCTCCTGAGAGGCCCTGCCAGAGCCTCACAAATACAGAAGCAGATGCTAGCAGCCAACCATTGGACTGAGTTCAAGGTCCCTAAGAGAGGAATTAGAGAAGGGACTGAAGGAATTGAAGGGGTTTGCAACCCCATGGGAAGAACAACAATATCAACCAACAAGACTGTCCCCCTCCCCAGAGCTCCCAGGGCCCTAGCCATCAACAAAGGAGTACACATGGCTCCAGTGCATATATAGCAGAGGATGGCCTTATCATGCACCAATGGAAGGAGAGGTCCTTGGTCCTATGAAGACTCGATAGATGCCCCAGTGTAGGGGAATCGAGGGAAGGGAGGTGGAAGTAGGTGAGTAGGTGGGGGAACATCCTCATAGAAGCAGGGAGAAGGGGAATGTGATAAGGTGTTTCTGGGAAGGAGGAAAACCAGGAAAGGGGATAACATTTGAAATGTAAATAAAGAAAATATCCAGTGAAAAATAAAAATAAAATAAAGGGGAGTCTCTGCCTTTATCTCTCCATCCCCTTTCTTATTGCTATTAAAGAAGCATGCCTGCAAACACAGCTCAGATGCAGAGCACTTCCTTAGCATGTCCTAGGCCCTAAGTTCAATTCCCTATACCACAGAACATAAACATTAAAAAAAAAATAAAAATAAAGTAGGGTAGTTCTTCCACAAAATGGCTGTTTAGAGAGGAAAAAAAAACAAGGAAAAATGCACATAAAAAGGGCTCCAGCAGCATTTATTTGAAAGCTGTCTGTTTTCCAATATCTGTGTTTGACGACTCTGCCCAAGAGTAACTGTCTACAGTTCTGCGGCTTTACCTCTCTTCATTTTGCTTCTTCATAAATTTGTGTGTGCAGTGGGGGATACATTTCCTTATTGTTTGCCAATAAGTACACTGCCTAAAATTTATGTTCTTTTCTATGTGTATATATGAATGACTGAGTGTGAGTGTGTGTGTCTATATGTGTGTGTCCATGTGTGTGTGTGCCCTCTCACTTCAGAAGATGCCATCAGAACTCCTGGAGTTGGAGGTAGTGGAGATTGTGAAGCACCCACCACAAGTGCAGGTAAGGAGACTGAGGTCATCAGGAAGTGAAGTAAACACTTTCAACCATGGCTCCATCTCCTTAGTGTGTGTGTTGATTTTTTTATATTTTGTCTCAAGCTAAAAGTTGAGCCCTGTACAATTCTTCTTTGGTCAATTCCTGTGGCATATTTCAAGCCACGGCTTGGTGATGCCACCTTTTCTTTGTTCTCTCAATGGGCAAATCTGTCCATCTCTGATGGATGTAATATTATTTCTATCTACTCCTCACTGTTTGTTCCTTGCTGTTAGTTCTTTTATTTTGCTTGACGTATATTCAATATACTCACTTGAATAAGAACAAGTATGTGGCTATCATGCATAATACAGAACACACACAAAAAAAATATAATCAGCCAAGATATCTGTGACTGCATGGACAGATAAATGAAAGTGTGGTACATACATATAGTGGCCATTTATTCAGCTGTATAGAAGAAAATGATCTTGGGATATGCAATCTCTCATACACAGATATTATCATCTATGTGTTTAATGTGTGCATCTTGATAAGAGAAAACACAAGAGAAGTCCAGAAATGTAGAAACTTGCCATGTGACTAGAAAAACATAAATTTAATGGAAAAGAGTATGTAAGACAATTTAACAAAAAGTAGAAGATGGGGTATGGGAGTTGAAATTCACAGGGGGGAAGGAAAGACAGGAATGACACAGTGAAATATGCATGGGGGATCCTATATGGAAGTGAGCTATCTTGTAAGCTAATTTAAAACAAAATCTTACATGTACTTCTGAGCATTTTGCCCTACTTTTCTCTGTAAACTCTTTGACTAATATGTAGATTAGCTATTTGTTTAGATATTAATGTGAGATATTATTGGTGAGTGGCAAGTTGTATGTGATGCCTGTGTCAGGTAAATCTAAGCATGGCCAAAGATTCTCTTAGACACGGCATTCCAAAGCACTTGATTGCATTGTACAGCCTGAACTTGGTAATAAAGCTGACCTATTTGTTCAGTCCTGAATCACCAAAATGGTTGATGATGGCCAGCTTTGCATATCATGTTTGTAGCTCATTCTCCTAAGTTTTCCACTGGATAAAGTCTTGTGCCTAGAGATGTTTCCATTCCCAAGATGATACTGATAATAACCAAAGTGTGTCTGGCATCCATTAAGGTGCTTTTTTGCATCTTGAGAAAATAGATGTGGCATGATGACCTGTGGATCTCCATTTGGTTTCCCTCATATTCTGTCTAATATTTTTTCTCTTTCTTGGACTTCTTTAACCTCTAAGGAAAATATTGCTTCTGAATCTTTGCCTCAAACAGTTTTAGAAATCAGAGCATTTAGCTGCAGTCATTGTTAATGTCAATTCTTAACTTGACAGATTCTAGAATCACCTGGTAGATGGGTCTTTGGTTTTATCTGTAAAAGATTATCTTGTTTTTTATTTATTAAAACATGGGAACCAACAACAAACCTTATTTCCAGAATAGAAGTTCTGCTGTATTGTACACGGAAAAAGGGAGCTGAGCAGCATGCACAGATTTATTGCTTTCTTCTAACTGGGATGCAGCATGACCAGCTGCTTCAGGTTCCTGCTGTTGTGACATCCTAACCATAATGACCTGTCTTGAGAATTGTGAGCTGAAGTAAACTCTTTGCCCCCTAACTTGCATCTGGTAGAATGATGTGTCCCAGTAACATGGAAAGACACTAAGACATTAGCCTTCAAATCACAAGGGAAGTTTTGGGGACTTCAACATCAGAACTTTTTGGTATTTATCATTTACAGACAAGATAACTTGTTTGTATTTCAGGAATTTTATTTGTTATGAAATATATAGAATGACTATTATAATTCTGGAAAGGAGTATATGAGCGGATAGGACAGAGAAGAGCACATTGTTATTTGAAGCAAGTGGTCAGCCCAAACATTCATTTATAACTTTGACAAATAAATCATTATAATTTGCTGAGAAGAATATTCAGGCTCCACCAACTAACACAATAATTCCATTATAGAAACTGATCATGGTAACTTCTTATGAGGCAGAAAATTGATCCATTAAGATACTTACAAAATGCTACCTTCTCATATATGACTAAGGGATTATCCAAGCATGTTTGAGGAGTCATTATTGAGCTTTCTTGGGGGCTAGAGTCTTTGATGTTGCCACTGCTTTACATTTTTCATTTTTCAGTCTGGACTCTGGCAGTTATTACTGACTTTGCAGACATGGTTATATGACTTGGCTGAACCTGAAAGAAAATTTGCTTAAATCAATTTAACTCTGATGAGAAAGCATACCCTCTCAACTCATGGAAGAATCACATGTTTCTTTTCCAGCCGGAAAAATAATGCACGCAGATGTTTTTGCCCAGATTCTGATGAATAAGGTCTGTATGTACTCTTTGCACTGAGAACAGGACTGGCTGCTGATTGATAAGTGGCATACCCATGCTTATAGCCTCAACGCTCACTACTAATTCAGATAACATATTCCTGAGAAGTCTGTTATTTCTATTTGTCATGATAAATGTTATAATTGTCAAAACAAAACAAAATCCACAGTTTCCATTTGAAAATAAATAAAAGACAGTTCATTCTGCAGCCAAAACTGAATGTATACTGCCTAGGGGCGCAGACTCAGGTTACCCAAAATGCTGTGTTCTTCCATGATGAGAGTTGTGTAAAGTTTTTATATTAATAGAATAATGAAAGAAATAAATGAAGTCAATTTTAACATACATTAATGGGAACATAAGGTAACTGGGTAGAATAAAAATAGGAAAATATTTGAAGCCTTGGATTCTACCTGTTGTCATTCATTATGTTTGGGTTGGTGGCAGCTAGGGTCTTGTTGATACTATCTAAAACTATTTATCCAAGCTGGGAAGATAGCTCAGCAGGCAAAGAGCTTGTCAAATAAGAATGATGACCTAAATCCTATCCCCAGAACCTACATAAAGAGAATCAACTCTTTAAAATTGTCCCCTGACCAGCATATGTATACCATGAAATTCCACCCCATGTGTACAAACCCACATATATAATATAAAGGTAAAGACAAAAGCAAAAGATGAAGGTGCTGCCTTCTTATCTCAAGGCCATATTTATATAGTAATCCACAAGTAGTATTTTTGCAGAGAAGTTCTATGCAATAGATTACATCATAGTTTATGTTGTGTTCCTTGGACAACTACTATCAGCCAGCATGTGGCTTGTGCCAGATATTTATATCAATATATTATGTAACCATAAATTGGCCCTCTGTTCCCTACACTCATATATCTTAGTATTTTTTCCCTCACTCACAGCTCTGTTTTGACAATCTTCACTATTATCCAGATAAATCCTTCACTGGCTCACACATACTGTTCTTGTCATGGCGAGTATGTGGCCATGTCTCTAAGTCACAGACTTTGTCATAAGTGCCAAGATCTCAGGACAAAGAAACATCCTTGATTGCTTTATTTATTTATTTTTCATTCTGCTGAATGACCATGGTGTCTTCCACTGGTAGGTATGCTAATCCCATAGCTAAAGATGCTACATTGAGCTTGCTCTCATTCTTAAACATGAGTGTATTGAAGACTTATGAACTGCAAAACAAAAAAGCTCTAGCATAAATTGTTTATTTTAATATGGAAGACTAACTATGTTAGGTCAATGGTTATTTTAATACATTAGAAAAATTACAGTGCTCGCTTGGGCAGCACATATACTAAAATTGGAATGATACAGAAAAATTAAATTACCTCTATGTTTCAGTTCACATTTCTATGTAATGCTGTGAACATGCATTTTCTACTTATCCTAGAAAATAAAACTTGGCAACAAATAATGGCCTTATGTTTTAAAGTATTTTCAATTTAATGTATTTAAAAGAAAATATTAAAATCTATTTAGCCATAATTCTCTGTTTTGGAAAAATTACCCAAATTATTTCTAATTAGAACCTCTAATGTGTACTAAATATATTTTAGTATTATTTTACTTCAACAAATAAAATGGAAAGTTTATGCCTAAATATTTAAAACTATTGAGTGACATGTGTGGTGTGTATTAATAAAGAATTTGAAGTCTATTTGTTATCATTAATCTTCCCTGTGATGTTGCCTGGATCTGTGATCAATTCAGAGGTAAGCTGCTGCACATACCTGTGAGAAATATTCTCAATCAAGTTATTAGAGGTGGGAAGGTCCACCTGAAATGCTGAGAGCATCTTCCAATGAAACACAATGCAAAGGGGCAGGGAGGGAAAGCTTTGCGTATTGCCTTACCACTTTCCTGCAGTTCTGTCAATTGGATCGTTCTGTGTGACCACTGCTGCTGCATTCCTTGACCGAAATAAAAACCCAGCCCTTTAAGTCTTTCAGAATGGACTAAAACCAGTCGTTCCCCAGGAATCTTCCAGGTCATTGTTAATGGTCACTATGCTGAGACTGATGCTTCTAACAGCTATTGAAGTCTTGGCCTCTCTAGTGTGAAGACAGCCATTGCTGACTATCAAGACCAAATCCCATTAGTCGATCTAATCCAAGCTAAAATAATATATCATAGGGGTTGTGGATTTAGCTCAGTGGTAAAGCACTTGCCTAGCAAACACAAGGCCCTGGGTTGGGTCCTCAGCTCTGAAAAAAAATCATATATATAATATACATATATGATTGATGTATACTCATTTTCATCATTTTATGAATTTAATGATAAATTCATTTTCACTTTGAATGGCATATTAAAGAATTTTTTTGATTTTTAAGATTTGTCATCATTATCGTGTTGTAGACCATGTAGGTAACTCAGATCACTAAGTAGCTTTTGTGTTCATTTTGACAATTTGACAATCACTTTCAAATGAAATTTTCATGATTGTGTGTGTGTGTGTGTGTTTAGTGGGTGCTTATGAAGCCATATTAGACACAAACTCACTATGCAGCACATGATAAATTTGAGCTTCTAATCCTGTTTATTTATTTATTTATTTATTTATTTATTTATTGTTTTCACTGTTATAGGAAAATGAGCATATACTGGCATATGTAGCTGAAAACAATATTTAAATAAAAGTGGTAAGCATTTACTCTCTAAGTAATATGAAGATATCAGGGTTGCCAGGATTTGACACTATGAAGTCAAATGCATATCTGACCATGAAAAGAATAGTTTCCCTACATAAACAGACCGTGACTCAGAAGGACAAGTGAGTACTATTAATCAGATATCCTCCATATATATGTGTGTGTATCAGAAACTGTGTTAGTAATTTATTTGCTAAGTAAAATAAACTAGGTCCCCAAACAAGTCTGCCCTGAATTCACTCAAACGTGGACCACAAACAACGAACCTTGTCAAGTCGGAACATGCCAGAGCAACTCCAAGAGAAAAGGAAGGGCAGGTGTTGGTCAAAAGACACAAAAGTACAGTTAGAGGGCACTTCAGCCTTAATCTCACAGCCACTGTTGCTAATACCAAAGCTTGAGTTCTAGGAGAATGCAGAGATCTAAGTGGTCTTATCACTGTTTAACTACACAAGTGAAGAGTTCCGTTAGTGTGCGGGACTTAAACCTTCCCCAGTGTATATGCATCTCAAATAAATATGTTGCACACAATTAAGTATCCTTTCTGTTAATTTATTTCTCAAAGAAAAGGATGAAAAATTTAAGACATATTATCTTTACCCCATAATTGGAAAATGTGAAAACAGTAAAACTACAAATTAACTGTTTGTAGAATATTGTCAAACACAAATGCATAAGTCCAAATAACTTATTTAATTTACAATTTACCACACATTCAAGCACTTTTAAGTGCTCAATTGATCTTGGTGATGGTACAATGTATGCTTACAAATTCATCAGCTGTGTAGACTCTGTTTTGCTCAACCTCCCATGTGCTCAACCTACCAGGCCCTGATATAGATCACCCTGTGACAACAAACAGTATTTATTAGAGTGATTTATTAATTCAGATAATTTCAGATAAGTGTGAAAAAAGTTAGTTAGTATTAAAATTAAACAGGATCTTAACATATGCCACCATAGTATTAAAATTAAACAGGATCTTAACATATGCCAATTGCTCAGAGAAGGGACAAGATCAGGCTAATGCTTTTCTTAAAAATGAGTATTAAGAAGATGACTTTTACCCAAGGAGACAGAACTCAAAGCCTGTGTTCCAGGTTACAAAGGAGAGAATGGATGGAAACTGTGGCGGGTCTGCATCAGAGCCCAGTGATCTGAGACACAAACTCTGTAGGTTTATCTGTGCCGCATGTACTGGAGAGGCACTCAGCTCAGGTTCAGAGGCTTCCTATTTAAATGTTGGCTTCTTCCTAGTGTGGGAGAAGCTTCAAGTATTCTTAAGTCAGACTTTCCTTTTCTCTATTAATAAACTGTAGCTAAAAGCCTCCTTCAGCTGTGAAAACATCAGGAAACAGCCACGATGATGGGAAGATTTTGTTTAAGACTTAACTAGGCGGTGGCACTCATACCTTATACGTAGAGTTCATAGGACATGTTTTAGGTCAGAGTTTTGATTTATTTTGCATTTGTAGCCCAAATATTTATTTTTTTCACAAAAACCCATCAGCTGAAATCCATGTTCTTCTATGTGAAATTGTTAGAAAATGGGGCTTTGGGGGACTGGCTTGGCCAAGTGGGCCAAGATTTCTTGAGTGGATATAACTCCTTATAAAATGAGTTCAAGAGGCAGTGTCAGCCACTGTGAGTACTGCCTCTGAACCCAATATGACTCTGGCCAGTATGCTGGTCTGGTGCCTGTAACTTACACTTTCCAGACTCCAGTGCAGGAAGGAATAGTCTTTTATCTGTAGACCACACAGAGCAAAGAGCCTAAAGTATCAACCTTCCTGGGTTGTGAGTTTTCTATTGAAAGAACTGGGTAGGTGTCAAAAACAATAGCCAACCAAAATGAGGAAAAGAGGAAAAAAGAAGGAGAGGGAGAGAAGGGAAGGAGAGGTGGGGGAGGGAAGAAGCAGGGAGAGAGAGAGGGAAAAATCCTAACCTAAGAATCTGTTTGACTACAGATCTCTGCTAACATGTGTTCATAATGTGTTGTAATATGAGGAAGTATACTCTGAGCACAACACAGTGCAGCTGAGGTTCCAAGATTAGGTTACAGGGATTCTTCATTATCTTCACAATCTCTCAGCGATCACTGTAAGCTAGCATCGAGGCTCCAACTCTTTCTTTCCATGTATGACAAAGAAGGTTCAATAGACACAGTTA
Source organism: Mastomys coucha (assembly GCF_008632895.1). NCBI lineage: Eukaryota > Metazoa > Chordata > Mammalia > Rodentia > Muridae > Mastomys > Mastomys coucha. Next base: position 81,972,143 of record NW_022196895.1, read on the forward strand.
AGAGCTCCTCTGTTACTGTCTGTGTGACTTTAAAACTCTTCTGTCTTCTACATAACTGGTGCAAGCATTAGAAGAATTACTGTGGAAGAGAATGTCCATCCATTTCAAAGAAAATGGAATACTAAGTTGAACATTACAAGTAAATTAATTTATTTTTCATTATGACATGACTATTTTAATTATATTTATAGTCATTTAAAATTGTATCTGTAACCCACACATTCATCTAATATTTATTTATTTACTGTTACTGAAGGCAGAAGGGTTATATAAATATATGAAGTCCCCAGTATCCGTACCATGATGCAGAGATTTTAGCATGCATACTCAACACTATTTTCATATGCGTGTGAGGCCAGCTATAAATATGAACCTATTGAGTTAGCCTGGGCAAAGACATTTCAATATCTTCTTCTGTAACTTTTTGCCACACATGACATTAGCAATGAGGTTGGGAAGAGTTTCCTGATCTTGAAGATCAAGTGCATCACTGAATTGGTTAAAGAGGCTTGTTGGTTCCTTCATACTTTCTTTAGCATAGTACATAAATTCAACTATGTTAAACATATATTCATATTTCTGTACACCTTATTTTCCAAAAGACTCTGATACAGAATGGTAGTCATGGTGCATAAGGCTTAAACACAAGATGGGAAAACTAAACTTGTTTCATGATGACAATTCTGCAGATTTGTCACCGAAATGAACCTTTCAATATGACATTAGTCATGGCATATTTGGGCTCAGTGCTGTTTCTTCTGGGTGGTGTATACTGGTTCCTGCCTACGCAGTCACTTATTTAATACCATCCGTGGAGACTGCTAATGGGTTTCTTCAGGAAAATTAGTAGCTGTAGTCATTACTCACATTTTAAAAGTGTACAGAATGTAACTTTAAACATTTGCTGAGGATTTAGCCACGAGTTGAGCTTTATAATAGAAGCATCTGTCTATTAACTTTGACTTCAATAACTCAAGTTTTTCAAATTATCACATTTAGTTGAAATGAGACTGGCTTATTCTACAATCTACTCTGATAAAGTGTAGGCATGGATCCTCAAGAAAATTGAATAGCAAAGTAAATGGAAGAGGGTCTAGAGTGTTCGAACAACAGAAACCTCTCAGTTTCTAAACAATCATATGCTTGGAACATGAAGGTTTGTTCAGATGATGCTAAAAACGTATTCTGTAAAGTTTAACATGTTTTTAAATATTTCAATTTTAATTTTTATTAAAGATAAATACACTCTTACACATATATTCTGATTAAAGACACAATAGCTACAGCAAAAAATAATTTTCATTTTTTTAGGAAGTACTTTGAATTGCATATTTATTTATGCTAGAACAGGAATAGATTTTGAAAAGCTAAGCAGCTTTATAAGGGCATTTGTGTTAAAGTTTGATGTGTACATATTTATAAAGCAAATTCTCTGACATGAATTATAGTACTAAAACAATAAATTTTCAATATTATCACCTCATATTATTTGTTCCATTCTCTATGTGTGTTTTCATTGAAATAATAAAAACTGTTCTATCTTTACATGCAGTTTAACCTTGTGTATGAATTAACACTACTTTGAAAGCCATAACTAATCTGTGTGCTAGTGTCTCTGTGTCTCTCAAACTGTGATTGTCACAGAGTTTTGGAGGAGTCTGATATCACTCTGAGTTTGGAGAGAAAAGGGGGCAATCGAGTTTTGGCAAGAACTGCCCACATCTTTACAAAGAGGGGAAATGTTTGTTTTCTTAAATTGTGGGTATGGGGTGAAGATTGTATACTGAATGTAGGTATGTGTGTGTAAGGTCATCAAGCTTACACAAAATGAACACTGTCCACTAAACAATACCTCCACATTGAAATCTGGGAGTAAAAGAAAATAAAGCTACTCCATGAGGCATTTTACTTTCCAAGTCCACTGAAAAGAAAGAAAGAAAGAAAAAAAGAAAGAAAGGAAGAAAGAAAGAAAGGAAGGAAGAAAGAAAGGAGGAAGAAAGAGCAAAAGGAAGAAAGGAAGAAAATGACCTATATCAATTATTTCCTCTAAATTTATCAGAATGGCTACAGTATAAATAATTGTTAACAGATATTTTCTGGAAAAAATTACTTTTTTATACAGAGACATTTTAGTGTACAGACACATACATGTATGCACACACATGTGTACACACACACATGTACACACACAGAGTCTTCATTTTCAAATAGCATATTCTAAATAATTTCACATAAACTAAAGTTTTCAAATATTTTAATTTTGCTTGCATGCTTCAATATTTACTGGAATGGTCAATCAACATTATATTTTAAATTATTTCTAGCATGGGATTCATTATACAGCCTAAAGAAATAATACTCTGCACTTTGTTATCATAATAGGATATTTTAAAATGAATTAATATTCAGAATTAATTAGAATGCATTTCACAGCTCATGAATCATAAAAATAAGGTCCTGCTTTAAAGAAACACATAGAGATGCATTCTGAAGCCTGGATAATAACCATAACACTACTATGCTTGTTTTATGTTTTATAGCAAAATAATACTCTAGTAGTCTAGAGAGAAGTTTTTTTGCTATATTTTAATTAATTTGTCAGGTATGGGAAAGAATAACCAGTCTTCTGAGAGTTGGAATCCTTCCAAAGTTTATCTAGACTATGAGAGAGGAATGATGAGATAATCTAGATTGTAATATATTCCTACTGGCTAAGAGGTAAACTTCCCCAAAACAGTTATGGTAAAAGTTATTTTCAAGGTTGGGATATTCTCCAGATATGATTCTTATTGTTGGTACCTTCCATTCATTAACAGAGAAATCCCAGTTCTCAAAATCAAAAAAAATTTTTTGAGATGAAGTTTCCTTTCTTCCTCTGAGTTCTGTTCCTGGGAATGTTTCCAAGTACTTCCATGGAAAGGTTGCAGCAAACTCTCCATCATGAAGCAACTCTATGTTCTGGCCTTCTGCAAAGAAGATTGATCTTTTCAGTCATATCCATGCTGAGGTCACAAGAAACTCCTGGTTACTTTGCAAAACGGAGACATAACCTACTGTATTGTTTAAACTGACTACATCTGGTGCATGTGTGTTGTGGGCCTAGGATAACAAAACACTGTATAATGAATGATGTACTGTTTCAGAACATGCTTCCAAATTTTCCTCTGTCTTCTTGTAGGAAGTTTCTACATTCTCTGTTTGTTATATTTTATTTTGTTGTTGTTAGTTTGCCATAAATACTTTGGAGAATTATAACAATACTCTTATGAAGAATAAAGTTAACTATTCTTTATAATAGAAGTAAAAGTAAAATGAAGTAGGCAGAATATTTTGACACAGGATGGGCAGTTAGACTTAATAAGACAAGTGAGTTTATTTAGAGAATATGAATTAAGTGTGTGTGTGTATGTTTTTTTAAATCTGAGGCATGCTAAACCTTCCTAAGAAAATTAGTAAATATCACTGTAATTCTGCAGTGACAATGAAGCATTTTCTAAGAGAAAAACAAGAAAACATGATAACCACGCCATGTATTTTCAAAAGCGTAATTAGTTCTGTGTTTATCTTTGGCCTGTGTTAGCTAATAGCATCTACACACAGACAAAATTCTTCTAGCCCTTATCGACACATAACCCTATCTCTCTCTGAATAGGAAAGGATGCTTGGACAAGGGAATCAGCAACTGAGTTAATCTCTATCTGCTCTGTCATGATCCAGCTTCTGGTTGTTCATCAACTCCAAAGAGGAAGGGAAGTGATAATTTAGAAGCACCCAGGACACACATGATTCCAGGAAATCAAGATGGTAGTTGTCACCAAATGCTTATGGTTTCTTCTCAATATGGGTTTGCCTGATAATGCCTGAAGACAAAGGTCTCAGGTACACATCACATCACATCATTAAATGATCACACTGTACAATATTATTGCATTTCAACATGTGATACCAATATATCATTGATAAAATTGACAAAACTGTATGCTTTATTAATTTAGGAAGCTATGGTTTTTCTTATGAAAATGGAATAAAAGACAAAATAAAATTGACTGCTTATTAAATAATAAAAAATGTAGGGCTTTTAAAAAGCAAACTCTACAACTTGAGTTTAAATATCTTCCATTTATGTCTAGAATATCAACCTAGGTTTTAATTTTTAAGATGTTAGAAATATTTCATAATAGTGTATTTTTATTCATACCACCACTGAGTTTATACTTTATCTTCATGGCAGTACAAGTACAATTTTCATTGGCTGAGTGGTTAGTATCTTTGAAAGTAGATGCTTATATTTTCTTTTTTCTTTTCTTTTTTTTTTTTTT
>NW_022196895.1:81976748-81987205 GCF_008632895.1 Mastomys coucha
CACACACACACACACACACACACAAACACACACACAAATTAAGGCAAACAAACAGAAGACCAGTAAGACAAAAAATGTTAAAACAAAGTCCATAAAAGACAAGGAGTTTGTATTGTACTTGTCAACTGTTCCTTAACACAGGGATTCCCTGAAGTGGGATTGTTATATCTTCAGTGGGGAAAACTGATACTGCCTTTGCCAGTGGGTTTCAGTTGCAAAGATATTCTTTGTTAGGAGTGAGAATCCATGTCTAGTCCCTCTCTCAGTTCTGGGACCTGTCTGGCTCTCAGGTAATTTGTGAAAGTCTCTATGAGTTCCTGTGTGTCTCAGTCTTGTGTCTGTTAAGACTCATGCCTTGGGTCATCCATCAACTTTGGCTCTCACTATCTTTCACCTCCTCTTCTGCATAGATCCCTGAGCCCGAGACGACTTTGATGATAATGTCTCCTTTATGACTGAGTGATCCAAAATTTTTCACTCTATACATTTTTTCAGTTGTAAGTCTGTGTATTATCCCATCTACTTCTTTGATGAGGAATGAGTCAAGTATGAATTTATGGTTATAACAATATCCCATTAGGAATCATTTTATTTTATGTTTCTTTAGGAGCTTACCATTAGGAAAATGGCACTGGATTGTCACCCAGACTCATGACCTATCTATTTTCAGGTTCTTGGCCACTTGAGTAGTGTCAGGCGTGCATTTTATCTCATGGAGTAGACTGCAAATCCAATTAATAAGTGGTTAGTTACTGTCATAACATTTGTGCCACTATTAAAGTAGTATATCTAGAAGGCAAGTTGCTGTTATTCTTTACAAGGTATATAGTTGAGTAATAATAATGATGGCTTTTCTTGTTGGAAAGGAGGAAACTGGAGCTTTAGATTAGAAAGAAAGTCACATTCTTTCTCTGTACTTCAATGCCATTGTTTAGTGGACTAAAGGAAAATCTTACATATAAGGAAAGGGAAGAAATACAAAAAAATAAATTAAATATTGATTTTAAGTTTGTGACAATTCCCAACTCTTCTGGTTAACCATTAAGCTATGAGTAGTATTAGGTCAAGTTACTACTTCTGTTTAATGTATGAACCTGTTCTATCATTGATCCACCTTCTTATCTACTCCATCATTCCCTGATTCAGAGAAATGAAAAAATAATGAAAGTGAAGCTTAAACAACTCAGTACTTTTCTTTGGTTAGAGCTTTGTTTCTACTACTACACAAACATGTTATGTTTATAAATGTTTTATCATGGTATCATCTTACATGTATGTCATTATTGTCATTTAACAAAATCTATAGTGATATCTGGTAAATGTTTAAAAAGAAGTAACAATTTTCCTCTTAGTTAATTAGTTATAATTTTAACTTTATAGCATCAATATTTGCTAAATAAATGATTTAGCGACATCCCTCTCTATTTTAATATTTTGGTTTTTACCACATTTTGTGATATTTATTTCTCTATGTCAGACATTGCTAACCTTTTTTTTTCTTATTGTGATAAGAATATTTAACATGATTTTCTCCATTGAAATACTTAACCACATAATGCAGTATTGTTACCTATATTCAGAAATGACTCCAGACAACTAGAATGCATTCAACTTTAATAACTGAAACTTTATACATATACTGGAAGAATAGATTTCTTCCAGAATAGAAATGCCGCAATACTTTGGTACAGTTTCTCATGTGGTTACCTCAACAGTCAAATTATTTTCGCTGTTATTTCATAACTATAATTTTGTTCCTGTTAAGAATCATAATATTGACATCTGTGTTTTCAATGGTCCTGGGTGCCCCCTGTAAAAAGGTCATTTGACCCCCACAAAGGGTTGATAAACATTGGACAAGAAATTTTTCTCCTCAGCTAATGGTAGCCATTATGATATCTAGTGTTTATATGACTTTCACTATTTTAGATACTTTTAGATTTCCTCTCCAATGAAGAGAGGAAATGAAAGATGAGTAAAGTGCAAAACACAAGGAAATGTAACAAAGAAATTGTGCAAGAAGAGGCTACACTTTTACTTGTCAGTCATTACCATAGATGTAAGTGGATTGAATTTTTTATGAAACTGAAAATGTAAACAAATGGACACAAGGGCAACATTGAACTACATACTGACTTCAAGAGACTCATGTGAAGTGAAGATCAACAAGATTTGTTTAAACAGAGAGAGAAAATTATTGAGAAATGAGCAAGCCTTTTTTAATGTTTATTAGATATTTTCTTTATTTACATGTCATATGATTTCTCCTTTCCCAGTTTCCCCTCCAAAAACAAACAAAAGCCACAAGAAGAAACCCCTGTTGCCTCCCCCCTTCCCATGCTTGCCATCTCACCCTCTCCCACTTATTGGCCCTGGCATTCCCCTACACTGGGGTACAGAACCTTCCTAGGGCCAAGGGCCTCTCCTCCCATTGATGATCAGCTTTGCAATCCTCTACTATACTCATGCTGCCAAAACAATCAGTCCCATCCTTGGTTGATGGTTGGGTCCCTGGGAGCTCTGAGGGTACTAGTTAGTTCATATTGTTGTCCGTCCTAAGGAGCTGAAGGCTTTGCAGCCCCTTAGGATGAACAACAATATGAGCAAGCCTTTCTGAGCTACAATTTGCTGATTATGAAGATGAGAACGCAAACCATATTTAGAATAATTATTTGGAGAAACAGTTTATATTTTCTTATTTTTACATATGTATTGATTAAAGAACAGTTTTGAACATTTTTTGAGGAACAATGAATAGAAAACATAAGATAAATTAATCCATTACAAATTTGCAGAGAAAGGATCATGACAAGCTATTGTTTATAAATCATTAACAGTGGTGTGCTATATTTCTTACAATCAGACTGCTAAAAGGGAAGTGAAGCACACTTCATGCTACACTGGTGCATAAGGTTTTTTACAACATTCAAAGAAGAGATGAAAAAAGATAAAATATTTAAAAAGATACCACACAGCACTATATGTCATTCATTTCATATATGCTAAATCATTATAGCATCTATATGAAGTGAATAAACAAATGGGTACTGGTCAGGCTACTTATGACAACAGCCTTCCCCCAGTGATAGCCAGGCACTAAGAACACCAAGCTGCAATCTCTACTCCCATCAGTACCACATGTCCAGTCCTGCCGCTGGGTTTCCCTACTTTACACACTTTCTTACAGTCAGAGATAACCAGAGGTAAAGGTAGACTTACTCCCAAATGTCTTACCTCCCATTTTATTGCTATGAGGAAACAACATGGCCAAGTCAACTACTGTACAGAGAGCAATTAATTGGGAGCCTGGTTAGTTCATTATCGTCATGATGGGAAGCAAAGAGGCTTGGCTCGAGAGCAGTAGCTGAGAGCTTGATATCCTGGACCACATATGTGAGGCAGAGAGAAAGATACTAGGCTCAGTTTGAAGCTCAAAAACTACACCCAGGGACATATCTCCTCCACCAAGGCCACATCTACTCCACTAAGCCCAACTTCCTAATCCTTCCAAATAGTTAATAAATTGGAGATTAAGCATGCAAACATATGAGCCTATGGGTCCATCCTCATTCAAATCAACACAAAATACAGAATAAAGCATTTTGTTTCTAGTTATCTAAATTCCAGCTTCCCCTTAACTCCAGTCAGAGAGCAGCGACAGCCTCATCAGTCACCTACACTTAATAGTTTCTCTATTTCCTGCACACGTTGAGCCTCTGCCACTAATGGCAATGTGCTTGCTGGCCATAGCAACCTTTAAATAAATATTCTCTACCTGCTCTCATTTGAAAGGTCTTCACTTTCATAACTACAGTCAATAATTAAATTTAATAGTTTGGCTTTACATATAAATGTCTGCTTTGGGGCACAGAAGTTATTCAAGTGTGTTCACTGAATGGAATGGCAACTGGGGATCAGTACTTCCATAAAATGCTTGAATAAGAATTTCAATCACTAGTACTTTTGTAGGTATAATATTTTGTTTGAATTGTAAAGTTTTAAATACTACTTAAATTTACATTGTCTCACTGCTTATTTGGGAAATATGCATTTTTTTTTAAATTTCTTTCTCACAGCTATTTTTGATCAATCTATTACCCATATATTAGTTCCAAGTATAATATATAATATATAATAGGTAATAGGTAAAAAGGAACAGGGAACAGGTAGGAGGTGATTATTGATATGATTGGGATATGTGATGATATATGATGTTATCTGATATGTGACATATGATATTTGATATCTTATATATGATTATGCTATATGATATATGACACATGATATAAGAAACAACATATATAATATAGAACATATAATAAATAATAAATTAAATAAGAAATAATACTACTATAAATAATAATAATAACAATTGTTGCTATTTAAAATATTTAGAAATTAAGTAGCTATACACTACAAGCTTTTAAAATATGATACACTATTTTTTTCTGCATAACATAACTCACTTTGGTAATTTAAAAGGTATTTAAAATTCTGCATTCTTTCAAGATTTATAAGTAAATTATTTCTACTACCATTTTAGGCAACTGCACAATGTTACAAAATATACAGAAAACATTTAAGTACATTTCTTAATCATCACCATGGAAGCTTCTATTTTCAATGGATCACAATTAAGATAGACCTACAACCTGTATGGCTGCAAAGATGGCAGAGGGAGGGAGGGATTTGAGTGGGATAAGGGGAGGGGGAGGGGAATAAGGAAAACAGGATCAGGTATGGGGTGGGGGCACAGGAGAGAAGCCCAGAAGAGGTCCAGGAAAATGAATGGAAATAAACAGTCTCAGGCAGGGGGTTGGGGGGGAGTGAGGGGACCCTCTAGAAAGTACCAGAGACAGGGGAGGTAATACACTCTTGGGATTCAATGGAGGTGACCTTAGCCAAAATGCCCAACAGTGGGGAAAGGGAACTTGAAGAGTCCACCTCCAGGAGACAAACGGGGACTCAAGTGGAGAGATAGGGTTACCAACCCATAGTCAAAATTTCTAACCCAGAATTGTTCCTGTCTAAAAGAAACACAGGGACAAAAAATGAAGAAGAGACTGAAGGAAAGGTGGTCCAATGACTGGAGCAACTTGGGATCCATCTAGAGGTGGGGGCACCAAGGTATAACACTATTACTGATGCTATGATGTGCTTACAAAGAGCCTAGCATGGCTATACTCCGAGAGGCCCTACTGGAAACTGAATGAGACAGACACAGATACTTATACCCAAAAATTGGACTGAAGTTGGGAACCTCTGCAGCTGAATTAGGGAAAGGATTGAAGATGTGCTTAAATCCTAGAGAGACTTGAGACCACAGGGAAGGGTGAATTCTGTGAGGGAGGGATCATCCTCTCAGAGGCAATGGGGAGGAGGAATGGAATGAGGAAGTATGTGAGGTGGGACTGGAGGGAGCAATGGCTGGGATGTAAATATTAATGAAGAAGAAACAAGAAGAAGAAGAAGAAGAAGAAGAAGAAGAAGAAGAAGAAGAAGAAGAAGAAGAAGAAGAAGAAGAAGAAGAAGAAGAAGAAGAAGAAGAAGAAGAAGGAAGAAGAAGAAAGAAGAAGAAGAAACAAGAAGAAGAAGAAGAAGGAGAAGAAGAAACTAAGCAGTCATCAGCATTAATTAAACAGCATCTATACAACTCCTACTTCTCCCAAGGCTTAGGAACCTCTGAAGATGATGGGGAGAAAAGACTAAGAGTTAGAGCAAGGGATAGATGACAAAAAGGAGTGTGATCCAGACACAATAGGGCTGTTGTACACATAAATTGTCAGCAGTTGACACAGCATACACAAGGCTTGCACAAGCTCCAACCAAACACAATTCCAACATGGAGAGGTGAGGTAAGCTCAAAGTTCTATTCAATAACAAATAGCAACTGATAGCCTCTAGAAGAGAGAAAGTCAGATATTTTAAGAGCAAAGACTGATAGGTTAACTATCCTCCCTAGGAAGACAACATAAGAGTATATGGGCAGCAACAATGGTACATGATGGGTTAAAAATAAAGGGAGAAACAGAAAGAAAGAACAGGAGGGAGGAAGAGACAAGGATAGGGTGAGGTGGCAGTGGACACAAAGTTTAGTGGCTTTTCCAGATTCTTTTGGGTAAATATGATAAAAGTTCATTGTACAGCATTATCAAAGAACTAATAAATAAATGAAGAAAAAGGGGAAAGTGACATTACAGTATGACTCTCTTGGCAGTCATGCTTCAGCATCCTAGGGAGCATAACCTAGCCTGTGTTAACAGTAATCTAAGCAGCATAATGGCTGCTTTGAATAGTAAACATCATCATCAGGACACACTAAAGAAACATCCTATGAATGCCTCAGTATTAGGATCAATATCAAGGAAATTAGACTGGTAACACCAATACCTAGACAATAGTGTTATCTCTCTCCAGCTTCCATTCTTACTATGAGGCTCTTATACCTTTTCAGTACATAAAAGAAAAATCAAGCTATTACAGGTAGAGCAGTGTGTGTGTGTGTGTGTGTGTGTGTGTGTGTGTGTGTGTGTGTGAAAAATAAAGTACAGTACATCAAGGGATGAATGTTTGTGTGTAATACAAAAAGACCTGACTCATTTTAACCAACTCTACTTGGTTACAAATTTTACTGAGCCTGCAAAATAAAATAGAAAGCCAGGGGATCCTCCCATTTACTCAATGTCAAGAATGGCTGCAGAAAAACAGAGCCCAAGCTTTCTCATCCATGGATCATAAACTATCAGAGACTTCCTTCACAGGTATTAATTCATTGAATTAATGTGAGCTTCTGTTCCTTAAGGCTAATTGTCTTTCCATGTCAGGAAATAAAAAGCAAAGGAGCAATGAACTGAATCCCAATCCTCATGCTGAATCCCAATGAACTTTAACAGGGAATTACATTCAGAGACATTCATTTTGTAGTATATTGTTTTAACATTCCTTGTAACTTCAGCCTTCAATTAAAATACACACATATGGTATCATTCTCGTTAAAATGTCACAGTCTAAATAAACCAAAGGATGAGAAATGACATTCTTGGGGACTTGATAATGAGGAAAGAGGAAGCTGAGAACATGTGCAAAATGAAGGCGATAGGTTTTGTGGTCTAACAGAGTAGATGAAATGACTCCACATGCAACTGTGCTGACAGAAATGTTAAGAGCTTATTGTAGGATAAAGATAGCTTATCTTTGGTCAATGGAGGTGTTGCAAAGAAGGGAAGTTAAAGTTGTCTACTCTTCACGACCTGTGAACATGGAGCAGTATGTTGCACAGAGCTTTTTCAAATGTAGAGCAGGCACACAGTGGGGCTATCTGTTTGAAGTTAATTTCTCTTTATCTATAAACATGACAAATGGACACACTTTAGGTTCTGGCCAAAAGGATATGGGGCTATGTGGGATTTAATCCTTTCAGGTTGCGCCACTACAACTCTCCTTGGCTTTGTCCTTTTCCTCAGATGACCTGGGGAAAGCTTGTGTGTGGGTGAGTATCTAAGTGGCAGAGGTCCCAGCTGTCCATGGGAACACATTGCTGTTCTTTTCAGTTGGAGAAAGGTTGGAACTGTTGCTATAGACATACCTTACCTCAAAATCAGGTCACTGAAACTTTTGCTTTTCATCCTCGTAACTTCCAACTAGTGAGTTACTTCACAAAATTATGTTAATTTTAGCATATAAAATTCATTCACACTGTTAGAATCAGGTAAGACACAAAGTAGGAAATATGACATTATGAAATATATATATATGTCAAAATATACATCTGTGCCCAAGAAGACTTGTGTTAGTAAAGTTAAATTCTTTAAAAATTCTTATAGAACACTCAAAAAATAAATAAATAAAAAATAAAAAACTTCAAAAAATCATCCAAAATATGACAAAAATAATAAAAACAAATATTTAAATTGATCTTCATTTCCAGGTTTTGACAAGTGAGGGGGCCAACAAAAAATAATTATTTGACTCATATTGACTCATATTTTCATATTGACTCATAATACTTTGTTTGGTAATTAAAGCAAGAATATTTATGATGAAACAAAAACATTTTGAAGATAACTTACAAAATTTTCAAAGTGGAAGTGAGATAACATATGAGAAATGAATTAGGACTTTATAGAATGAAAAATATATGAATTGCTGAGGAGATAAGCATACAAAATGCTATTAAGTTAGGATAAAAACAAAATTCAGTCTTTGATTATAATATTTTTTGAGACTGGAATGAACTACAACATTCTCTTTTCTCTCTTTCTTTCATCTCTCTCCTCTCTCTCTCTCTCTCATTCTCTCTCCTTTTGACAGAAAATTTTCTTGTACAGAGAGCTATTTTCATTATTTTTATTTTAATCTATGCAAAAGTCTAAATTTTAATTTATAGTTTCAATCAACTTATATAAGCCATCCAAAGAACCCAGCATGATGGTGCATACCTTTAACATCGGAACTTGGAAATTAAAACAGGCCGACCTCTGAGTTCAAGGTCAGCCTCTTCTACATGGTTAGTCCTATGCCTGTCAGACCTACATGGAGAGATTCTGTCTCAAGAAAACAAAATTCATGAGAAGATTTACAGAAGATCACCAAATATATAAGACCACAATAAGAAACAAATATTGATTATTTAAAATGTATATTTTTTTAATACTTTCTATAAATAAAAGTTTAAAAGTTAAAAAAAAAGTTCTTTTTGCTCCCAAAGAATACAATATTAGGGAAGAAAGAGTTATGTTGACTAAAATGGTTAGGCTTCTAAATGACATACCTATATAAATAGTAACCTCAGTTTTCTTTTTTTCTTTCTTTCTTTTTTTTTATTAATCATTCCATTCGTTTACATCTCAAATGATATCCCACTTCCGGGTTACCCCTCCACAAGCTTCCCCCATCTCACAATCTCCCTCTCTTTCCTCCCCTTTGCCTCTATGAAGGTACTTCTCTACCCACCCACCCACCCTCTCCTGCTCCACTCCTCCAGCATCCCCCTTCACTAGGGCATCAAACCTCCACAAGACCAAATGCCTTCCCTCCCATTGATGTCAGACAAGGCCATCCTCTGCTGCTTATGTATCTGGAAACATGGCTCCCTTCCTATATATTCCTTGGTTGATGGTCTAGTCCCTGGGAGCACTGGGTGGTCTGGCCAGCTGATGTTGTTCGTCCTATGGGGTTGCAATACCCCTCAGCTCCTTCAGTCCTTCAGCCTGATCCCTCACGAGGGAAGCTGAGGTCAGTCTGGTGGTTGGCTCCAAACATCCACATCTGCATTAGTCAGTTGCTGGCTGAATCTTGCAAGGAGCAGCCACAAGTTCCTGTCACCAAGTGTCTCTTGGCAATGGCAACAGTGTCGGGTTTGGTGTCTGCGAACAAGATGGATCCTCAGGTGCGGCAATTCTCAGATGGCAGGTCCTTCCTTCAGTCTCTGCTCCAATTTTTGTCCCTGTTTTTCCTTTGGACAGGAACATTTCTGGGTTAAAAACTTTGAGATGAGTGTGCAGCCTAATTTAAAACATTTTTAGATGCATTTTTTCAAACTAAAATGTTATTATTATATTCATGACTTCTAAGGATGGCAGGCTTTGGGGATTTCATTCTACTGTATTCACTGAAGACTCTCAAGTGAGCAGAGAAATAAATAAATAAATAAATAAATGCTTAACTGTTAATTCTTCATAATTTATTAAAGAATATCAAGTTAACAATAGAAAAACATAATGTACATTATTTTATTAGGCCATTATTATTATTATTTTTATTATTATTTGAAATGGAACCATTAAGTTGAGGGTATTTATAAGGCCATGAGCATAGGCCTTCATGAGGATTTAGGTGTCCTTGTGTGAACTGGTAGAGACAGGACTGTCTGTCTTCAATGCAAGGACATAGCAAGTAAGCAGCCGCCATGTCAGTTTGACAGAGTTTTTATAAGGTGTCATATCTTCAGGAACATTAATCTTAGAACTCCAGCTTTAGAACCATCTTTGTTCCTCCCCAGCCTTATAGTTGATTTTATAAGTATCTTGATTTACGAAAATGTCAGGTTCTCTACTGAGAGTTTGACAGTCAGCTTGTAAGCCTCTCTTTAAAAGGCTAGGCTACTGGAAATGCTAAGAAGTCAGGGACTACATGTGGCACATTCTGTATTGTGATTCAAAGCTTAAGTAGAAGGCTTAACCTCTTAGAGCCACCACCATACTGTCTATCTAAAGTGTTGATAATCTGCCCAGTAAGTCTCTTAAGCAAAGGTCAGTTTGCATTAATGTTCCCCTTAAAATTCCAGCTTGAGACATTATAGACAACACACATCGACACAGATACACATTCATACATGTAAGCAGGTACACACACAGACACACACAGACACTGTATTATCCATTAACAATATTTTTCTCATAGTTGATCTCTGGAACACACACACACAGAGAGAGAGAGAGAGAGAGAGAGAGAGAGAG
>NW_022196895.1:81987215-81990293 GCF_008632895.1 Mastomys coucha
GAGAGAGAGAGAGAGAGAGAGAAACAGAGACACAGAGTCAGAGATAAAGACAGAGAAATGTCTTAGTTTTCTAGGTACTTTTAAGCACAACTGTCCTTCTATGCTCCAACAGACACATCTGAGTAGGACCAATGTAGAATCACAAAGGTCAGTCTCAGTTGAATTCAACCATTTCCTAAAGGCCTCCCAACACTTCCCTTACATCTCCTTCCTACTTGGTCCAGTATGTCAACACTTTCTTCTTCAATTTCTAATAACCTATCCAACTATTCCTCTTGCTGCACGAAAGAAACAGAAGGAATCAAAAGAGAAACTCTGAGTTCCTCGTTGGCCATCTTCCATTCATCCTGAGTTTTCAATGATGCCATCTGTCTCACCTCTCTTACAAAGCACAGGAGTCTTGCTCCCACCTGTAGCCACCTATTTTGTAAACTAGTTTTCCTGAGAACCTGATGAGTCAGAACTGTGCTCTTCAATCTGTTTCTTCCTCCTCTGAAGCCTTTTTGTATTATTCATAAGAACATAACACAGAGCTTCACTTCGTTAAAATAAAATGTCCTCTACTCCTCATTTCTTTCAATTTCCATTCCATTTGTTCACTTGCAGAGAAATCTACAGAAGAGTTAATTCTATTAGCTGTTTCAAAGAAGAGAATATATCGTAATTCTAAGCTCTGAGCTCTGTCAAGCCCCTTGAGCATCTGACTTATAAATTGTCTGAAAATAAAGTGGGTGATGTTTTCTGCTCCTAAATGTGGTGATTTGTTCTGCACTAGTAGAAAGTAGAAGCAGCAGAGTAAGTACTGAAGTTTATAAAGATGGGTTCAGAGTAAGTTCATGGAGAATGTGAAATTAGAACAAAAATTTACAAGAGTAAAGCGATTATTTAGGTAGATGCTTGGCCTGGGAAGGAAGTGGGTGACAAGAGAGCCTGGCATGTGGAGAAGATCTGAGAACCAACATCCTAGAACATGAAAGAGCAAAGGATAGAATAAGACATAGGAGCAGACTTAGAATTCCAGAACAGAGCAAGAAGAGCTGAAAAGGGCAACTTGAGGACATTGGTGTTTATCATGTGAGATGGGAAGCCAATATCAGATTTTTGAGCAAAGAAATTTATCTTTGTGTCATTACAATACTGAGAATATACTACACAAGAGCAATAAGACTCACAGGGAAGCAGTGACAGGAATTCAAGAAAATTGGACGATCGAGCATCAAAGTGCAAGTATTGAGTGTGTTCAATTGTGGAAAGTCAACCACTTAAGGAAAATTAGTGGCTGAATATGAATGCCATCATCTGGCTTTCATTGCAGAATCATGATGGTCAGTGCCATGTGCTGATATGGCTGAGTTATCATGACTAGATAATTGGACAAATAATTATATAGTTTTGTAAGAGGATACCTTAGAAAAAATTAAGATTAAATAAACCAGTTATCCTCCATGATGTGTTGGACATTCCTAAAGTAACTGGAAACCTCAATGAAAAAAGAAGGGGCCATTTTATAAGCTAGTGGCTTTTTCAGCTTAATATCAACTTTTCCTCATTATTGACTCTGTAGATGCTGTCCATAGAAGACGGTCTTCAAGCCTGTGCAATTGTGTGTGCTGAAGTATATACACTCAGATAGGGAATATGTTCCCTGTGGGGACCCTATATATTTTGAATACCTGGTCTCTGGCCAGATCAGAGAGCATTGTGATAAACAAGCCCTTAGTTGGAAAAGCTGAGTGCCTCCAGTTTGTGATGCAAGCTGGCATGATTTCCCGCAGCCTATTATGCTTTGCCAAGTAGCCTATGCTGATTGGGACCAGGGAAAGTATTTAACCCTCGAGGGCTGGGGGCTAGGGGAATAGGAGTAAGTAAGAAGATAGAAGTAAGATGTAAGAAGTAGAATAGGAGTAAGTAAGAAGAAAGTAGTAAGATGTAAGTAGTAAGATGTAAGAAGTAAGATGTAATTAGTAAGATGTAAGAAGTAAGATAAAAGTAGTAAGATCTAAGTCGTAAGATGTAAGAAGTAAGATGTATGTAAGAAGTAAGATGTAAGAAGATGTAAGTAGTAAGATATAAGAAGTAAGATTACAAAGTTCCTGAATAAATTGCTTGGAGAAGGGTTCATGGTCACTTCCTTATTTCCGCTGATCGGTGAGGCAGCGACAAGGGCGGCGACAGTTCCCCTTGCACACTTCTCAGTAAAACAGGCATTTTTGTATGTTGCAGACACAATCACCTATATCAAGTGGGAATTGAAATCTTGCCTGTGTAGTGTTTCTTTTGTCTGTTGTACGTCAGACAACTGTTGGGCTGTATGGAGAGAAGGAAAAAGGACACTGACCAAATTTGGCACTGCTCCTTTGCATTGGAATCTCAAATGAACACTAATCTAGGTTTTGGGTTCTTCACCTAAAAATGGGCTTGTGCCTAAGTGGATATAGCTGTGCAGTTCATCAAATGTCACATGCTTTTAAAGTTTTTAGTACTGAGTCTGTCTCTAAGTAAGCACTTTGTAAAGGACAGCATCATGGTTCCTACCTCCCACTCATGAGGCATTATGGGCTGTGATCTGTATTGATAGTTCAAGAATAAATGAGAGTTAATGACATACAACATACAATGTACAACAGTACAATAGTCACATATACCTGTGTGATTCTTGAAGCATTTATTTTCATATATTACTTCACTACTTTAGTACTTTAAATCTGAAGGTATTTTTCTGCTAACTCTAGTAGTAAACAAGAGATCATTGGGTTATTTTATCCTTTATCTATGTAGGGAAGTATCTGTATGAGGTAATTTTATTTGGCTCTTATAATCATGGTTGAAATAATTATTTCCCCCAAAGCCAATAAAATATAGATAGGGATATAACAGAGAGACATGCATAATTTCAGTAAGAATATTTTAAGGAAGCATATAAAACTTTCATTTGAAAATAAACTTAATAAAGAGATTTTATGCATCTTAGCACCCAATTGTGCATTTATAATGACTTGAGTGGAATTTCACAAAATTGCATCAGAAATGATGCCAATTTGTCTTCAGTGTTTTCCAGACTTTTTTTTTTTTTTTTTT
>NW_022196895.1:81990341-81990681 GCF_008632895.1 Mastomys coucha
TTTTTTGCTGGAAGCTATTTCATTATAATCTAGATATTTTTCCAAGAAAGAGACTAATTTTCTTCTTTAATACTCATCTTAATTGAATAGTCTAAGTAGGATTAATAATAACAGTAGCTATTCCTCACGTGTACTTGAGAGGCAGCCAACAATAAGGCACAAGCTTTACAATTACTTTCCATGCAAATGTTACAATAGTACCCTGAATCTTTCAAGTGAGACCTAAAGGCACATGATGTTTTTCAGGGTTAGCAGCTTAGGTAACACAGCTGGTATATAAACCACCATTTGATCTTTAGAGAGCAGAGTTGGTAATTCCTGTGTGTGTGTGTGTGTGTGT
>NW_022196895.1:81990691-81996654 GCF_008632895.1 Mastomys coucha
GTGTGTGTGTGTTTGTGTGTGTATGCACATGCATGTGCGTGGTGTGAATGTGTATCTGCAGGCTACATAGCTTTGTAGATGTGACCAACACTGAGGTCAACACCTGGTACCTCCTTCTATTGCTCTGTAATTGTTTTTTGATACAGGGATTTCCACCAACCTTCAAACCTGATGAGTTGGGTAGACTGTGTGCAGTGATCCCCTGTGATTTTCCTATCTATACCTCCAAGCACTGAGGTCAGAAACATATACATATGTCCACATGTGAATATATATATATATAAATAATATATTTTCATTAATATTGTTATAAAGAGCTTGGGTAAACATAGGGAGTGAGACTGGTAATGATCAGAGAATTATAAGGATAACTCACTGTTATATGAGTGCTTTATTTTATATGATTTTCGTTGTGTGTTTATGGGTGTTTGCTTTGCATATGTATATATGTACATGAGTTCAGGGCCCATAAAGGCCAAAGTCATCATAGAGTTGGACTTAATGACAGTTAGTTGTAATAAACTGTGCATGGATGCCGGAAACCAAACTGGTATTATATGTTATGGGAGTTGTGTCTCCATATAAATATGAGCATCATATGTGTACCTATTGCCCACAGAAGCAAGAAAAGAGCATCAAATCCCCTAGATTTGGAATTTCAGAGGGTTGTGGGCTACAATGTAAGTGCTGGGAACTAATCTCATTTTCTCTATAGGAGCAACTAAACTATTCTGCAAAACTCATGTGTAGTATATTTTATCTTGGGAATATTCCTGAGTTATATGAAAATGACACAACATATTTTATAAGAAACTTGAGAACACAGAGATGTTGATGTTGACAAGGGGTTTTAGAACCAGTTCCCACTGTGGTATTAAAGGACAACTTCATATAACTTGCAGAAACCACAAGGAATACTTTTGAGAATAAGAAGAGACCAGAGGCAAAAGAAGCAATGTCTTGCTGCAGTAAACACCAGCAGCAATTGTGCAGAATTGTATGGACAGTTCAAAGATGTAGCTCTGATGAAAGTTGGGAGAGAGCACGAATGAAGCTAAACCCTGGTCCATTCTGCTGAGCCAGACATATCAAGTCCTCTGCATTGTAGGTAGCTCTAGATTTTACTTACCTTCTCATGAAAAACTACATATACCATTTTATATTTATGGTAACTAATGAAACAATGTGTAAAATCCATAGCATTCATTGTGCTGGTGTTTTCAGAAAATGTAGGCTATTATCATAATTTCTTAACTTATTTCTTAAATTTTTTAAATTTTAATATTAATGTGGCAAATAAGAAAAATATGAACTCCTAAAATAACAAAACATCTATCTAAAATTGTTAAGGGAAAATGAAAAGCAACATTTTTCTGAAAATCAGAAATCTATGGCTTTTTCAGGACACGAATGAAGTCTCCATTATTATTATTCTCTGTCCAATTTCCTTCCACTATGCTTCTATCACATCTTTGTCAAGCTGAGTTATGTTCTCAATAAAATCACTAAAGCATTCCAATTCTAAGGCCATCTGTCACTACCTATGTTTTTCAATATCAAAGCTATACTTGAAAATGAAAAAATATATATACATCAAAACAAAGCCTAAAGTCATAAATCTGGGGAAGAGACTGATGAGGAAATGGGTGAGAAGAATGTGAGAGAAGCAAAAGGGGTGGAAGAGGAGAATAATCAGAATATTGTATGAAACTGTATGAAGTTATAAAAATATAAATTTTTAATAAAATACTTTAAATACCTATGGATAGAAATTCACTCCAATTGTCACTAATTTAGTGTTTAGGGTATCATATTTGTAAAAACTCATTAATTGTGTAAGATTATAATATAATTACATCATTTCCCCACTACTTCCCTCCTGATCCAAGCCCTCCTATATGGCCCTGCTTACTCTTTTTAAAATTCATGTCCCTTTTTCATTTATATGCCTATATATATCACATATATTCTTAAATGCATAAGTACAACTTACTCATCTTATATAATTCTCTCTCTCTTTCTCTCTCTCTCTCTGTGCATGTGTGACTGTGTGTGTCTGTGTACATCTTCACTTTGTCTCTGTCTCTCTGTCTCTCTGTCTCTGTCTCTGTCTCTGTCTCTGTCTCTCTCTCTCTCTCTCTCTCTCTCTCTCTGTGTGTGTGTGTGTGTGTGTGTGTGTGTGTGTGTGTGTGTATGTGTGTGTCTTCAAGACTGACCATTTGGTACTAGATAATCAATTTGTGTCCTCTTCCCTGGGGAAGACTATTTCTCCCACTGTTAGAAATACATAGTTGTCTATAGGGGTGAAGATTCCTGGGCTTTACTCATAAATGTTATCCTGTCAATTGCTTTTTTTTTCTTTAGATTATGTGTAGGAAGTCATGTTGCTGAGCCTTTGTTGGTTTAGCTCTTGACATTCCTAGTAGAGATAACCTCACAGCAAACTTCCTGTTACTATAACTATGACAATCTTTTTGGACTTTTTCCTAAAATGACCACTGAGCCTTAGGTGCAGGAGTTGTATTGTAAATATATCCTTTGGAATTGAACTCCACAACTCTGCATTTTGATTGTTTGTGTTTTTCTGTAATATTCTCTGGCTTCATCAAGTTTCTGTTATGAAGAATAAGACCCACTTACCTGTGAATACAAGAAAAAAATACAGAAGTCTCATAACAAAAATCTCATGAAAATAAGTGCTGATTTATCAATGGAAAGTTTGACAGGTGTAAGAGCTGGAAGCAACACATTCCAAGTCATCATAGATCATGATTGTAAATCTATACTGATATATCCAGAAATATATCTGACTTACTTGAAGCATAAAGAAAAACTTTCCTCAATATAAATAGCTGAAAAAAATATGCAACAAACCAAAACTAAGAAAAATGCAAGGAGCAGTGTTTATGGCTGAAGAGTGGAAGGGAATAGCAGAGAAACTGACCAGAAAAAGAAATCCATGAATACTAAACAGAAACTGAGAAACTGAGAAACTAAACACCACCAAAATTCAATAACACAATAACCACAATTAATACCCACAGACACATTTTAATAATAAGTGTAAATATTATTAATGTCCTCAATTCCACAATCAAAAGATGTAAACTTGTTGAATTGGTCATGAAACAAAACACATCTATGTCTACATGAAACACATTGTAGCTTTAAAGATAGGCAGTGAAGAAACATGCTTAATTGAAGACCAGGAAGCTAACAGGCATTGCTATTCTAATACGTGAGCAATTCTTCAAAATGAAACAATAGGAAATAACGAAAAGATTTACTTGATTTTAATCCAGAGAACAGTTAACCAAGAAGACATTACTATCCTAAACATATATGCACCAAAGCCTGGTGCACACAATTACTATATATATATATATATATATATATATATATATATATATATATATATATATATATATATACACTACCTGGGGTGGAGAGATGACTCATTGGTTAAGAGCACTGAAAGCTCTTGAGAGGTCCTGAGTTCAATTCCCAGCAATGTCTCATAATCATCTGTAGTATGATCCAATGCCCTGTCCGGGTGTATATGAAGATAGTGACAGTGTAGTCATATAAATTAAATAAATAAATCTTTTAATAATGTACTTGATTTACAGATACTGTGTGACATTAATCTACTAATAGTAGGTAATTTCAATATCACACTTTCTCTAATAAACAGGTCATTGGACAAAAATAAATAAATAACATAATTAAATAGAAATCATCTGAGACTTTTCATAGTAACTTAAGCTAATAATACTAATGTTGAAATAAAATTAAGACAAACAACTAATAAAATTCTCCCAAAATTAAAAAAAGTCAATCTTCATGCAGCCTTATATAATAATTAACAATAACAATCTTTTTTATCTCTTAACTTTTCTATTCTTGTTAAGTGTTTGAATCTAATAAAATATGTGGGTATATGAGAGGTTATGCTGTAGTTTCAAAAATAGACACACTTGATATTAAGTAAAGAGATGCATTTGCTCAGTTATCAGTTTGTTCTTAAACTTCCTGCTTTCTTTTAAGGCTTACTTATGTGTTTTATGTATAGGTGTGCTATGTCTACATGTACATTTACACACCAGAAGAGGGCACTGGATCCTATGGGACTACTCGTGGTTATGAGCTGCAATGTGGGAGTGGGACTTGAACTAGGAGCCTAGAAGATGAGGGGTCTCTTAACTAATGAACAATCTCTCCATCTCACGTCTTCTTCCTTAAGATATCTATTTTTTAAAAATGGCTTTGATCTCCTTTTACCCTTCCAAAGCATAGGCAACAGTCCCACTTTTCCCAAACCCCACTATATGTCCCCAGGAAATGGGGGTCCCGGAGTGTTATCTATTACATGAGTCTCAAGACCCCATTGCAGAGATCAGGGCTGTATCATCCCTTTAGCTCTATGGGAGTGGGTAGTTGAAATGCTGAAGACAAAAGAAAAATCTTAAAAGTCCAAAGCATCTTTTATTATACTACAAATTAGCACTGATACGTACATTTTTAAATATGCTAAACTTTTGAAAATCAAAGATTTTTAAATATACTGACTGGGAAGTGTCTCTCCCATTCTCTGCAGGAGCTCTATGGTGTCCTTTTACAATGAAACATAAAACACTTAGAAAACAAAACAAAAAGATCATAATGTGGCTTCCTATATCAGATGAACTTTCCAGATGTCTACCAAATGCTACATCTGAACACTGACAAAAACAATTTTTATTCAGCAACACATAGAAGGTCTCTAAAATAAACCAATGCTGGGACACAGATTTTTATAAATTAAAAAATATTGAAACAATTCTCCCTATAGCCTATGACCACAATGCAACAAAACATAAAGTTGACTGTAAACAAATCTCTAGCAGTATACAAGCACATCAATATTAAAACTCATTACTGAATTATAAATGGAACAGGGAAGAAATGTCTGGAACTAAACAAAAAGGAAAACCTATCCTCTGTGATACTTTGAACTAATATTGTGAAAAGGGCCGTTTGCCAAAAGCTGTTGACAGAATCAATGAAATCACACGTAAAAATAGTCCTGTTCTTCACATAAATAATAAAATACTTTTAAATAGCAAATACGAATTTTCTTCACTCTAGTTTCAGATATTGATGTTGATAAATCCTGACTTCTGAGATTAACAATGTAGTCTATGCCTTTATGCCTTCTGTGACCTTAGACTAGCCACTTGTATTTCTTTGCCTGAGTTTCCCTGTCTAGGAGAAAACACTGCAATAATGCTTACACTTAAGTCTCCCTTGAGTAATTTACTTAGTTAATTTAGTTGGATTTGGCAAGATTTGTATGTGTGCAGCAACATAGGAATTTCTCTTTCTGGTTGGAATAGATGAGCTTCCTCTGATATCCAGAATGTAGCTATTTTGAAGGTCCAGGTCTGCTGCAAATTCTAACACCTATATGACAGAGCTGAGGAATCTGTCTCCATGCATAATGTATGTACACTTCTTTAAATAATTTATCAACTTTTTTATCGTTTCAAAAGAATTGTAATATATGTGAAGCTCTAAAACTCCATATATCCTTTGTATTTGGGAGTTTCAGTCTAGAGATGTAACAAATGTTTCCTTTCTGATTTTCTGTTGAGCACACTGTTAGCTTAGTAAACATTACATTAAGTTTAGTTTTCCTTAGGGAGCACCAGGGCAGATATCTGCATAAATACACAGTATACAAACAACACCTGTGGGATTATTTGATTACTACTTAGAATAACATCCCTATGGAGTCTGAGCTACATGATCATGGATGTCTGATAAAAAACTTGAAATGTTTATCCCATTAAAGCGTGTGGTCACAAAAAATATTGTGGAATTGACCAAAGCAAAACAGAGCCATGCAATGCGATGGAACATCCTTAGTCATCAGGGAAATGCAAATCAAAACAACCCTGAGATTCCACCTCACACCAGTCAGA
>NW_022196895.1:81996930-82013002 GCF_008632895.1 Mastomys coucha
TCAGTTTGGCAGTTCCTCTGGAAACTGGACATAGTACTACCAGAGGACCCAGCTATACCACTCCTGGGTATAGACCCAGAAGATGCTCCAACATAAGGACACATGCTCCACTATGTTCATAGCAGCCTTATTTATAATAGCCAGAACCTGGAAACAACCCAGATGTCCCTCAACAGAGACATGGATCCAGAAAATGTGGTACATCTACACAATGAAGTACTACTCAGCTATTAAAAACAACGAATTTTTGAAATTCTTAGGGAAATGGATTGATCTGGAGAATATCATCCTGAGTGAAGTAACCCAATCACAAAAAAAGACATACGGTATGCATTCTCTGATAAGTGGATATTAGCCCAGAAGATCGGAATACACAAAGTACAATCCACAAACCACAAGAAACTCAAGAAGAAGGAAGACTACTGAATGAAGTGTGGCTACTTCATTCCTTCTTAAAAAGGGGAACAAAATATCCATGCAAGGAGTTGCAGAAACAAACTATGGAGCAGAGACTAAGGAGGCACAATCCAGACACTGCTCCACCTGGGAATCCTTTCCATATTCAATCATCAAATCCAGACACTATTGTGGATGCTGGCAAGTACTGACTGACAGGAGCCTGATATAGCTGTCTCCTGAGAGGCTTTGCCAGTGCCTGATTAATACAGAAGTAGAAGCTCACAGCTATCCATTGGCTGTGGTCCCCAATGAAGGAACTAGAGAGAGGACCCAAGGATCTGAAGGGTTTGCAGCCCCTTAGGACTAACAACAATATGAACTAACTAGCACCTTCAGAGCTCGCAGGGACTAAACTCACCAACCAAAGAGTACACATGGTGGAACTCATGGCTCCAGCAATATATGAATAACAGAGGATGGCCTAGTCGGTCATCAAGGGCAGGAGAGGCCCTTGGCCCTGTGAAGGCTCTATGCCCCAGTGTAGGGGAATGCCAGGAACAGGAAGTGGTAGAGGGTGGGTTGATGAGCAGGGGGAGTAGAGAGAATAGGGATTTTTGGGGGGTAGGGGTTTTTTATTTTATTTCTTTTATTTTTTATTTTTTGGAGGGGAAACTGGGAAAGGAGATATGACATGTAAATAAAGAAAATATCTAATAAAAAAGAAAGTTTTGTGATATTTTAGCACGATTTAAATACCCACATGTTATTTGCTTTTTGCACTTCACTTCCCCTCTCTCCGCTCTTGTTTTTTCTTTCCTTGTGGACCTTCATAGATTTTTATTTTCTATCTTAACATTACTCTGATCTCACCCAGAGGCAGACAGCAGTTTCCTCTTATTTTTCTAACTAAAAAAAAAAAAAAAAAAGTGCATGCTGTGAGTAGCAGTGTGGAATCTGGCTCCATGTGAGTTCATAGGTCATAATGCCAACAGAAACAGCACAGGCATGCAAGGTTAAATCATATACCGAAAATGTGAATTCTCTAGTTAGGCTAACATTTGCCTCTAACTATAGCAAATGAAACTCGTGTGATCCTCCTGTGGTTAGGTGTCAGAGTGAAATGCTGTTCTATATCAATCAGAACCTCAAGATTCAAAGTTTGTCTCAAGTTAGTGCAGATATAACAATCAATAGCAAGCAAATATGCCTCAGTAGGAAGGTCATGAATACAATAACCCACTGCAACGTAGGCTGCTGTGTTCATGGGGCCATGAATAAGAGGAGCTACAGCAGGAGAGTAACTGATTGATGCCTACGGATGATCTGCCATTACTTTAAGTGTAAAATATTGAAATATAGAAATTAAAATAGTATCTGTTGGGTTCTCAGGTTGAAGATTTAAGCCTATCATCTTGGTCCTGTTACACTGAGGCACATGGTACCACAGTACATCCTCATGTGAGCATGTGGTAGAAAATACAGCTTGTATCATTGTATTTGGAAGGCAAAGAACTAAAGAAGAGGAGAGAACAGGTATCACATTGAAATTTATGGTGAATCGCCAACAACTCAATGTTCCAGTATTGAAATAAGCTTTACTACCTCTAGATATCACAAGCTAGGGGCCAAGTCTTTATCACAAAGCCCTCTCAGGCACATATTAAAGATCCAAACTTGTTTTACTTCTGCCCTTCTGAAGCTTATGCACGTCTCTTTCATGGACTCAGTGTGTATCTTTACAAAGTTCTTTCCACAACTTTGTTGAGAATTTAAAGAAAACAAAGTATCTGTGTACTATGCACCCATTATGAAAGGTCTAGCTAGCCACCTACTTCTTACCTGGATTTTATGATCACTTTCCGATCTGTTTTTCTAAGTCTTTGATTGTGTCATATCATGCAGAGTCACTGCACTAGGACAAACCACTGTTTTGACCCCAACACATTCCGGCAAGAGTGACTGATCAAATGCATTCTTCACCATTTTTACCTCTGGGAAGATGCTCTGTTTTTTTTCTCATACTCTGTCCCATTTACTTCTGAGCCAAATTCGCTGTTGCAGATATCTACATTCAGATAGAGTGAGGATGTGATGGATAGCTAAGGTCAGGCACAGGCTTGTTAATGATCAAAAAGTTGACCAGTATACCAGATGTTTGTAGTGGGAGAGACATGGGAAAATAATGATAGCTGAAGAAATCTGAGTCACCTGTTCTTGGAAGTTATCTAATTATTTTAAATATACAGAAAACATACATATAGGCTAATAATAGATGTAGATATATCAATATTATAACTCATCACAGAACTTGTTATGGTGTAACTGAAAATTCCTATCAAGACCTAAAGTTGTGAAATTCACAGGTTGTATTTATTATCAAAATATTTTCATAGTAATTTCATAGAAGCAAAGCATACTGGTCTATGTATTTATCAAAAATAATTAGTAAATATAACTTAGATGACATATTATAGGTAATTTTGATGATTAATGTAAATTAGCAACTCAAAAGAACCCAGAATCAGCTGGAAAACTAGACCTGTATCTTAATGGATAGAATTTATTTTTTATTTGGATTTCATTAATTTATACAGGACCATCATCTTTAACATGTGTGGGATGATTGCCTGGACAAATTCTTGAAGCCTGCATGAAACAGAGAAAGTGAGGTAAACATTAGCTTGTGTTTCTCCTTGCTCACATGGATGTGACGTGACCAGATCCCCAAGCTCCTGCCTCTGGCTTTCTTGCTACCATGGACTGTGACCTGCAACTATGAACCAAGTAAACTCTTTCTCCCAGAAGTTGCTTTTAGCTGGATATTCTGTTATATCAACAGAAGGGAAACCAAGGTAATCAATTAAGGCAAGAAGCCATAATTTTTATAGTAAGAATTTTCTGAATAAATAACACAGAATTACATTTAAATTTATTTAAAGATGGCAAATCCTTTAAGCTTATGAATGAAATATGTTAAATTTGTTGATCTCCCTCCTAAATTAAGTTCTATTTATTCTGCAGCAAATATCTACACATATTCTTCTAATATTCTGCTCACTAGTAATTTATTTTATTTTACATGTACAGTGTGAACGTTTTGTGATACAGACACCATGCTTGCACTATAAATTTGTCATGTATATAAAAAAATTCCACATTTTATGATAAAAGTAATTACTTTAAATGTGTTAATTTATCTATAAGGCATCTTATAGATATTTAAATATTATCTAAGACATATATAGTCAACCACTGATTAGAGCACTTGTAATTATTTTATATCATTAAAATTTCAAGTCAAATTTGCCAAGAGCTAATCAAATATATGGTTAAACTTTCACAATTTCAAACTTAATTCAAAACATTCTAAGCAGCCCCAAAAGAAACCCAGGCTCACGGAATCCTTGAAATGGGCACCATTGTGGCTGAAGTTACCTATATAAGTTTCCTTAATCCATGTAATGTTTTTATCCATGGAAGACATGTAATGTGTTATTATAATTATATAATTGGGTTTATGCTATACATTGAAACCTCCTTCAAGTATTTAGGGTTCTTCCCATATTCATTATTCCCTTCCTTCTTCTACCCAGTGCACTTCTTACTAATATCCTAACCCTCTGTGTGGTGTGACCATATTATTTTGCTCCTTGAAGGACTCAAGCCTCATATGTCTCCTCCCATATGTGTGCTACTCAACATTCACTCTCCAGGAATACATAGACACTCTGCATGTGCTGTGAGCCAAACACATTGTGGATGACATACAAACTGTTTTGGTTGTTTGATGGAAGTTTATGAATACAGAAAGGTATTCGATTTTCTAAAGTTTACTCCAAGATAAGCCATTACAAAATCTCAGGCTTACAAAACAGAATGTGAATCATATGCCAGGAGTAGCCAAATTTTTAATTTAGAAAATTCATCATGGAAAATATGTTGCCAAGTACTCATTTAAAAATGATTTATTTTAAAATCAATTTACTTTGGACTACAGAAAATCTAGAATCTCCCATTCTAAAAAGAACCATATAATGTAGATGAATGGATAGTACAAAGTTCCACTAACTCCAAAAGCACAGAGGATTTGACTCATTCAAAACACATTTCATATGATTCTAAAATGTTATAGAATGTTAATTCCAAGTATTCCTTAAACCATTGTAATATTGTGAATAAACATCAGGCAAGCATGCTACCTCATTCCATATCTTTATGGCAAAGTGGTGCATTCAGCACATGGTAGAAGACTTGAGTAGGTCACAGAAAATAGGCTTCTGACAAACTCTTAAAAGACTCAGAAACCTCAATGTGTTCAGGAAAAATTGGCTCAGTGGCACCAGAGTGGGGACAGGTATAAGAGAGTGGAGCCTCTTCAGAGTGTTCCTGTACCACCTGTAATATCTATGTTCGTTTCTCCAGTTACTCTCAAGGCCACTTCTACTAACATCTCATTCTCCTTCCAGCCATTCTTTATAGTCCTTACAATCCTCAACTACCCTGTAGCCAATTTGTATTTTCTCAACAATAGGGTAGTGTTTCAGAGGACTGCAGCCTATCTATTACATTATTGACCATGGTCATAGCAATTGCATGCACATAGCAAAGTATCTAGAATCCCCCAGGAGATCTATCTCTGAGCACATTTATGTTAGCATTCCACAAAACCTACCCCAAGATGTAGCCATGGACTAATGTCCTAGACAGCATAAAGGAAAGAGAGGGAGAGAAGGGCGGGAGGGGGGAGAGAGATTCACACACTGGCATTCTGACTCTACTTCATGATGGTAGGTGCAATGGAACCAGTTGCCTGAAGCTCCAAAAAGATAGAAAAAAAAATCATTGTGAAATTCTTTCTTACATTCTAGCTAAGCCTTACGGTCAAAATTAGTTATACTCTGTGAGGTTACTTAAGATTACTACTGAAATTCTGTCTGGTCAACCTGCTTTTTTAACCTGCCTTTTAGAGAACAATGTAATAACCAACCCTATTTGTTTTGACTTTTCTGTATATTCAACTTTTATAGTCTAATTGAGTATATACCTTTAATCCTAAAATATGTGTATGCCCGTCACCCAAACCCAGGAATCAACATATCTGTGTTTGTGTTTTGTGATAATATTTTTGGTGAAAACAGATGTAGGAAGAAAGTAAACTTATGAAATAAATGTGCACCAAAATATTGAAATTAGTACACAGATCTTGTTTGACAGCACTTGACTATTACTGATCTGGCTCAGCTAGGTGCAGTTACACTCAATGATTTCATCCCTTCTGAAACTGGTGTCCTTCCTTCCTTCACGACACGATACATTTTGTGCTGTTCAATAATTACAGTGCAAAAGTCCATTGTTAGAAAACAGTTTACAACACAGACACAGGGACAGGCATGGCAGCATTCTGGCAGGGCTAGGAATAGAGTTTTAGATTCATACAGATTATAGGTAGGCCAGAAACCACAAGCTACAGAAGGACAGAAAACACAGGGAGAGAAGTAGAGAATTCCAATCAGGGTTCACTTATTTAAGCTCCTCCAAGGCGAAGTGCCTTGATTTGTTTCTGTAATGTAGCACTGGCACAGCTGAGGTATTCTGAAGTCCTTACTAATGCATTTAAATGACCATGTATCAGTACTCCTTTGCCATGATGAATTGTTCTCCCAAATTATAAACAAAGTTTCAGATGAACTCCATATTCCTACCATATGTCTCCACTCATGACAGCATAGTCAATTACTCTAGTAGAATAGTTCACTATCTTTCCATCTGTCTAGAAGCCTACTCTTAAAAAGAAATTTATGACTAGACATTATCTATGACTTTGGATCTTATGGACCACTTACTTTAGCTTTTAGTATCTATATGTCTTCCATGGGAGCCAGGATCTTGCCCAGACAGTTTCTAAAGCAGAAACAAGGATAATGAACTACTTCATTGGGAGCTTTTGCTGATTTCTAATGTCCATTGAACCAAAGTGTACACTACCAGTAATATGTGGCTTTGAGCTTTTTACATTCTTCCTAAACCAGAGTCCTTTGTCTGAAGACACTCTGGATGGGATCACAGGACAGCTATTTGTAAGTAGAATGGGCCATTTTAGATAGAAAACAGAATAAGACTATTAGGATAGAACAAACACTCCTCCTGCCGAAGGAAGGGGTCTCAGACAGATTCATCCCATGTCTATCTGATACCCAAGGAAGGAGTCTCATCACATGTCTACCTGACACCCTCCAATGTGCTGTCCCTTTTAGGGATGCTATTCTGTACCTCCCAGACTTTTAAGAAGAGTAATAGATATGGCAGTCCTGATCAGTAGATGGGCATATTGTTGGGGTTTATGTGGCTTCCCTCTCTGTCAGCAAAAACCTTTGGGGACAGATTGTGAACATAGGTTGATACATGACAATTGTATGGCCTCTACCCCATGAGTTCCTTGTCTACTTGATTGTTTATTGCCTACTCTGAAGTGGGTATTTATATGATGAATTTTTTTCGTGTATCTATTTTGCAAAACTTATAATCCTAGTCTTTTCTTTGTTGTATTATCAAAGATATATTTTTCAGAAAATATATTCTGATTAGGATTTCCCTTCCCTAGCCCAATTCAGACCCCCCCCTCATCCAAATCTCCATACTGTCTTTTTCATTAAATAAGAAACAGGTATCTAAAGGGAATGTGACTATTGTTAGGTTAGAGCAAACATTCCACCTGCTAAAAGAAAGAGCCTGATGCAAACTCATCACATGTCTACCTGATAATATAAGACAAAACCGAACCAAATAGGAATAAGGCAAAACAAAAGAAGAAAATTGGCAAAGAAAAAGCACAGGAAACAGATACAGACACAGACACATATAGGTTCCCATTCCCTGACATCTGTAAAATCACAAAAATGGGCCAGGCAGTGGTGGCACACATCTTTAATCCCAGTACTTGGGAGGCAGAGGCAGGCAGATTTCTGAGTTTGAGGTCAGCCTGGTCTACAGAGTGAGTTCTAGGACAGCCAGGGATACATAGAGAAACCCTGTCTCGGAAAATAAAAACAAAACAAACAATCAAAAAAAAACCCACAAAAACAAAACAAAACAAAATAAAACAAAAAACTAAAAACAAAACAAAAAAACAAAATCACAAAAATGGAAATCATAGTATATAAGCACAGTATCTGTAAGGAAAAGAAAGAAAGAAAGAAAGAAAGAAAGGAAGAAAGAAAGAAAGAAAGAAAGAAAGAAAGAAAGGAATAAAGAAAGGAAGGAGGGAGAAATAAAGAAGGAAAGAAAGAAAGAAAGAAGGAAAGAAAGAAAGAAAGAAAGAAAGGAGAAAGAGAGAAAGAAAGGAAAAGAAAGAGAGAAAGAAAGAAACAAAGAAAGAGAGAGAGAAAGAAAGAAACAGAGAAAGAAAGAAGGAAAGAAAGCAATACACCAATGAAGGATTCTGTTCTAAGACAAAGCTCCCCGAATGCCAGTTTGTGTTGACCATCTGTTTCTGAAGAGTAGGGTGTTTACCCAGTGATATTCTGTTGGAGAAAACTAATTTTACATTTGTGAGTAGTCATCACTTAGGGATAGCTTGTGACTTAGGAATAGGGCCTCATCCCCTCCTGCCTCAGACCTGTACAAACGTTCCAATGTCTCTTAGTATCTTCATATTTTCTGTCTCTTGGTCCCTGTATTTGTTCTCTTCTGCTATAAAGGAAGCTTCTTTGTTGATGGAATATCACAAAAGGTAAGAAAGAGAGAGGGGGAAGGGAGGGAGGGAAGGAGGAAGGAAGCTAGGAAGGAAGGGAGGAAGGAAGGAAGGAAGGAAGGACAAAATAAGGTGTTGATGACAATACACAGGGCTTATAGTGTTGCCTGCTGGAAGGCTGCAGCAGGATCTTACAGAAATAAGATCCTTCAAAATATTCCCAAGTACAATATTGCTACCCTTGAATTAATTCATCCTTGAACTAAGTTGGACAGGTGTCTTTGGTCTGTCAAGTGGTTGTAAAGAGCTTCAAGGCCAAAGGTATAACATGAATGATAAGTATTGATTCTACAGAGACAAAGTAACTTGGAAGATACCATGTCCTTGTGTAACATTCCTTCATCATTAGGTCTCCAGAAGCCTGTTTTCAAATTTACAGCATCTTCTGAATAATGAATCACTCCTGAATCTGCCACCCTTCAAGTCATGCTGATGGAGAAGCTCTAACCATCTGATGATGATGAACAGCTCTACTTATATTGACACTTTGATCCCCATGGTACAGGAGTTTAGGAACCTACTCTTTCCCAAGGGCAGGCAGCATGCTAGGAGCATGGTTGGGAATGCTCAACAGTGCTCTACTGAGATGACATAGACTTGCCTCAGAACCTTAGGCATCTAAAATTATACTTAGAAAACAGGGGTTTCTTGAGTTACCACATGACTTCTTCATTATCACCAACTACAATGAGAAACACTGAAGCTGTTGAATCAAATACCCTAGTAGCAGTCAGTGTCTTTCATCATCCAAGGAGATACAACAAACTGCCATAGAATAAGTGATTTATAAACAACAGGAATTTATTTCTCCAAATCTGAAAATTCCTAGACCAACAGGCTGGCATATTTAGTCACAGACAGTACTTTCTTGTGTTAAGTTCTCATATGAAAGAAAAAAGAGTAAGGAGTTTCAGGCTTCTGCTATGACATCATAACTCCTACAGATGAAGACTGGGTACTCATGCCCTCACTAAATCCAAATATCTCATCACCTGAAATTATCACATTATGATGTCACAGATTTGGGGAACACAGATATTCCACCCAGAGCAGACAGGTAAACAGGCCATCCAGAGCAGACAGGTAAAAAGGCATCAGAGCCTAATATCTTCACCTCTGCACTCCATTCACAAGTGGCAGCAGCTAAGTCATAACAAATTGGAAGAACACATATTCGGTCTCAGACTGCAGATGAGCCAAGTGATATTTATTCTTAGTGGTATATACTGGGAAATTCATAATATCTTTAAACTTGGTGTTCCACAGACTAGACAATGCCCAAGACCACTGAAGAAGCAACCTAAGTGCAGAGAGTAAAGCATGACTATCTACTGGGGACCTTTTTGATCTAGGGTATGAATTTAGCTTGCCAGAGTATCTACAATATGTTATATTTTGATGATTTGTGACTAAATTATGTGGCAGTAGCAATATATCCATCTATGGACTAGCAATTAGAGTAGAAGTCAGTCTGAATCAGAGTGGATAAACTTGGGCATGATGGCTATCTTGGTGACTGGTAAGTCAGCTTAAAGTGAACAATTTTCCTCCAATTTAATGGTTGAGAAATTCTAAATCTTTGAGGAAAGCAATAGTGGTTAATGACCTTATGCCCTGGGGATACTTCTACAACTTAGAAGAACCATGTTACTGTTCCAGAAGCTTATAAAATGAGGAGGTCCACTTCATTGCCACAGTTAATGGGGCTGTCTTATTTTAAAACGTGGCGATCTGCATGCCTAGCAGCTCTGCTCATGGCATGACATGACTTCTGTGAGGGAGAATATAAAAGGAAGGCTAATGTTGGTATTTCTGCAACTTAAGATGTCATCAAATCCAGTTGTACAAAGTTTGAACTTTTGAATGGGAGGGATCAGGGAGAATAAGATCATTACACTTTCCTTGTCTTGCACACATCTTGCAGAAAAGCTATTGAAACCCAATTCAAAGTCAGAGAAGAGTAAGTGCAAAGATATTCTATTCTGATAGTATTGTATCACAAAAAAATCCATGAAGATTAATGACTTTTATATTTTGGTTGTGAGCCTAGCCTTTAATGGCTGAGCCATCTCTCCAGCCCGATTAATGACTTTTAAATTGCATGTTAATTAAAACAAAACTTTCTAAAAATATGCATATGTCTGTGGATACCTTACATATATCAGGTATCTGTGTAGCTTTCTATACATAGCCTCAGCTGTGAGGTGGTGAAGGTCTGTAAGCAGTAAACATATTTGCTTTTATATAAAAGTAATATGGTTTCTCTCTCTTCCTTTCTTCCTCCCTTTCTTTCTTCCTCTCTTTCTTTGTTTCTTTCTTTCTTTCTTTCTTTCTTTCTTTCTTTCTTTCTTTCTTTCTTTCTCTCTTCCTTTCATTCCTTATTTCTTCATTCATTCATTTTTGAGGCAGTCTCTCTCTACATAACCCTAGTTTTCCTAGAACTCACTATGTAGACCAGGCTAGTCTTGAGCTCTCAGAGATCCACTGAATTTGCCTCCTCATGCTGATATTAAAGGCATGCTCCATCATGCCCCTTCTGATATAATTTTTCAAATCAGGAAGATTTGGAAACCCAAGATAATTACTACAGAGGCCATCTGAATTCTGTCACCTGACATCCTCAGGAGACACAGCACTGATATCCAAGTTCTCAAAGAGCTATGCTTACTTGGTATGATAGTGTATACCTGTAATCCCAGTACCAGGGGTGGGGAACAAGGACACAAAAGACTCTGAAAATCAAGGTAAATCTTGTCTATACCATGAATCTGAAGCCTGACTGGCTTCTTTGAGACCCTGTCACATAGCAAGAGCTATGCTAGTTCTCTCCTGTCATCTACAGGAGGTCAAAGGACAGTGTCCACCTTGGAATTTTCCCAGGACACAATAAGTTGTACAAGGTCATGGAATAAGGGACTCAGATAATGAATAACCCTGTAACTGATATTTGTAGATGACACAATGTGTGGAACAGATCACATATAGGAAACTAGGGAAGATGTGGGAGACATGGTTCAAGGATCACCATAGCCAACAGGTCTCTGCTCCAACATAGCATCCAATATCACTGCAGAGAATATTACACCATTTCTATATTGGAGAAGCTGAAATAAAGAGTCATTTATTTAACTGACTAAGCTCATGAACTCAGTGGCAACTTCATAAATAATCACTAGGTTTTTCTACCCACATCTTCTTTATGTCCAAGAGTTTCTGGTCATAGCAAGTTTGGCATTTTCTCTTTCAGATCCTGCAGCCACCAAGTTAAGGATGCTTTCAAATGTAAATTCTTTACAAAACAAACGAACAAACAAACAAAAGAGAAAACACTACCATTAACTCTAAGCCATGCTCTATGCACACACTGTTGTGATTTGTAACTATTGCAGAGATCAGAGGCACCTGAATGCTTAAGGCTTCTCATAGGCCATGTGACAAACACTCAGGGAGGCATTTGGACTCCTAGTGGTTCCCCCAAAACTCTTTCTATATTTTCCTCTAACTCTGTCTCCTTATTTTTCCATGAGCAATATTAATTAATAAGTAACATTCATATAAATAAAAAATGTCAAATTAATTAACAGTAAAAACAAGAGTGTATGTGAAGAACTTTTCCTGTATCAATTTGATTTTCTTTTCATTTTAGAAAGTGTTGTTCTGAAAAAATATTTTAAATGAATTAATTTTATTTATTAATTTATAACTTGTTTCCAAATATCCTTAAATATATGTGCAGTGACAGTGCCTTTATTCTACTCATTCCATCTCTTCACTCACATTTAGTGTTGCTGTCCAAGTCCATCATCACATGACCTTAATTGCATGAAACTATGATGCTAATTTCAAAGGCTAGGGAATCATTGTAGGCCTGACTTAAAAACATTTGAAAAATTTGAACTTTAACCACTATGTGACTGAGAAACTAAACATCATATTATAAATTCATTAGTGAAAATGTTAGATGTGCTTTAACAATACAAATAACTTTTAGGAAAGAGTTACCAAGCAATGATTAGTAGTACAGTTTCTTCAAATACCACCATCATCAAAACCAAACCAAACAAAACAAAACCATCATGTGTTTTATTACTTTGAATTTTCTTCTCATTCTATATAATGAACATTCTATTTGTGCGTGGCCATCAAACTCTCTCAAAAGAAAATCTTTCAATCATTCTGAATTAAATTTATAATATAC
This sequence comes from Mastomys coucha, assembly GCF_008632895.1. NCBI lineage: Eukaryota > Metazoa > Chordata > Mammalia > Rodentia > Muridae > Mastomys > Mastomys coucha. The sequence continues at coordinate 82,009,278 of NW_022196895.1, forward strand.
ATCTTGTCTTTCATAGTAGATTGGGCTAAAGATGTGGCTCAGCAGTTAAGAGCACTTGCTGTTCTTTCAGAGCACCCTGGTTCAGTTTCCAGAACCAAACCAATGGCACACAGCCCTCTATAATTCCAGTTGCAGAGGATCCAGTGCTCTCCCATAACCACTACAAGTACCCAGTACACATGTGGTACACTTACATATATGCAAGCAAACATGTATACACATAAAGTAAAAATAAATATTTAAAAAAATGACACAGAAGAATTTTAATGTTAACTTCTGTTTCTCACAATCCATGCAATACCATAGTTGTCAAATACAGGAAATAAGCCAAAAGGGTATTTGTATAAAAATGAATTTTGAGAGCAAACTCATATCAAATCATAGCAAAATATCTTATTATCCTAGAGAGTGATGTGTGTAGGAAGGTCCTGCAGCCTGGAGCAGTGCACTTCATGGTTTTAGCCAATCTCTGGCAATGGTCATTCTGTTCTCTATGTGTTAGGTATCTTAGGTCTGACATATAAGTAAAATCACACAATGTTTATTTCTCTGTGACTGGATTCTTTAACTTGGCATTACATTCTATCATTTCATCCACATTTTGAGATGGAAACTTAAAGGATTTCCTTTTGGTTAAATATTAGTTCTCTAAGAATTTTCTAGGATATGTTTTGATCTTACTTCTTCCTCTTACACAACTCTTCCCAGATCAACATTCTGCTTTTCTACTCAACCAATTTGTGTCCTCCTTTGTACCATCTGATAAATTACACTTAATTTCCTATTGCATACAATTATTACAGGGCCAACAATTTAAGACTGTTCTTTTTCATATTACTTGGACAAATCATTAGCAACACTTAATCAATAGCTTACACTCTCCCGGAAGCATAATAATAGTAAAATGAATCTCCTTTTAACTAAGAAAAATAATTTATAATTAAACCCATCATGCATACAAATGTTCTCACATTTTGAAGTCTTACATTTTGATGCTATACAAATGTAATAAAGAGTACAATTACTCTCCTTAATTTCATTTCCTAGGAAATTATTTTCATTTCCTCATATTTTGTTACACATTATCTATTTTACATCACATAATAATCATCAAAATGCTATCCAGTTAACATACATTTTAGGATTTTATTTGTCTGTCTTGGACATGATATTTAAGTTTTCTCTAATACTCCTGCTTGAATTATTACTTAGTATATGAGAGATAATTTCTTGGGCCACATTGATCAAAATCCTACTCAAAATGTATTATTATAAATTGTCAGCATTTTATTACCCTTTGAGTAGGATTTTGACTGAGAGAGGATGGATTAATACATTTTCACACTAAATTATGTTTTTCCACATTTCATTACTTGTTTGTGCATTCTGATAGTAAAATTACCACGCTTAATGAATTAAGAAGGCATGCAGATGCATACTTTGGTAACTGCATAAAATGGATAGGTTGTATGGTGTTGGGAACAACACTGCCTCCATTGGGTATTGGTAAGTGAATATCGTAATTGCAAGCACACAAGGGAAACATAGTTAATGGTCACACTAAGACAGATTAACTATCTCAGAAGCAATGGAGGCCCACGAGGGCCTCACACTTGGCATTAATTCTGCCCTTGCTGTAAAATAAATCTCTAGAAGTTATTTTTCAAGCCTAACCTTCCCATGTTACCCATTGTGCAGAAATCCCCTACCCCTGATAGCTCTGGCAAACATTCTCCTGCTTCTATGAGTCAGGGTCAGGGTTTGTATTCCTGCATAAAATATAGGTCAGCGTTTGTATTCCTGCATAAAATATCATGACCAAGAAGCAAGCCGGGGAGGAAAGGGTTTATTCAGCTTACTCTTCCACATTGCTGTTCATCACCAAAGGAGCTAGAACTCAAACAGGTCAGGAAGGAGGAGCTGATGCAGAGGCCATGGAGGGATGATTCTTACTGGCTTGCTTCCCTTAATCCCAGCAATTGGGAGGCTGAGGCAGATGGATTTCTGAGTTCAAGATCATCCTGGTCTACAGAGTGAGTTCCAGGACAGCCAGGGCTATAAAAAGAAACCCTGTCTCGAAAAACCAAAAAAAAAAAAAAGAAAGAAAAAAAGAATGCACATATACACATGCCAAAGTAGATACGGAATGCCCATGGAGGCCTCAACCCTATACAAAGAACCAAGAAACACTAAACGAGAGAATAGTTTTTGCTAGGAAAGAACATATCAATTGGTTATCCAATAGCAAATGATCAGTCTGAAAAATATACCTATGAGTAACATTATAGAGACTGAGCATTATTTTAATTATAATAATTATGTTAGTATAATTATAATCAGTATAATTATGTATATTATATAAGTATATATTGTAATTATATTATAATAGATATAATCACTGTATTGATAAAAATAATCATATCAATGAGTATATAAGCAAATGTATGCCAATTTATGAAAAAATAGAGGCCATGAATTTGAAAAAGAGGAAGGAAGGGGATCAGAAGTGAGCAGGAACCAACATCTGCACCAACACTGAGAGTAACTGGGACCAGAGGGACCAGGCACACAGGAACTCCACCAGCCCAGTGACTCCATCTCCTTCCAGTCTGTCTGGGTTAGTGTTCTGAGCAGACATTGGGCACAAGCTCTGCAGCCAGTTCCACAAAACACAGAGAAAGCCACACTCCCAGGTAATCTAACAAGCCCAGGATCTCAGGATCCCAGAATCACAGGATCCCAGAGACAGCTTGACTCTGAGGAGTTCTGACACAACCAGGATCACAAGAAGGACAGGTTCCAGTCAGATTTAGCAAGGGCAGGTAGCACTAGAGTTAACCAGATGGCAGGGGGCAAGTGTTAGAAAATAAACAACACAAACCAAGGTCACTTACCATCATCAGAACCCAATTCTCCCACCATAGCAAGTCCGGGACGCACTATCACACTGGAAAAGTGAGATTCAGATCTAAAATCACTTATCATGATGATGATACAAGACCTTAAGAAAGACATAAATAGCACCCTCAAAGAATTACAGAAGAACACAGGTAAAAAGAGCTAGAAGCTCTTAAAGAGGAAACACAAAAATCCCTTAAAGAACTACAGGAAAACACAATCAAACAGGTGAAGGAAATGAGCAATGCCATCCAGAACCTAAAAATGGAAATAGAAACAATAAAGAAATCAGAAAGAGAGACAACCCTGTAGATACAAAACCTAGGAAAGAAATCAGAAGCCATAGATGCAAGCATCACCAACAGAATGCAAGAGATAGAAGAGAGAATCTCAGGGGCAGAAGACATCTTAGAAAACATTGACACAACAGTCAAAGAAAATGCAAAAAGCAAAAATCTCCTAACCCAAAACATGCAGGAAATCCAGGAGGACTGAGAAGACCAAACCTAAGGATAATAGGTATAGAAGAGAGAGAAGACTCCCAGTGTAATGGGCCAGTAAATATCTTCAACAAAATTATAGAAGAAAACTTCCCTAACCTAAAGAAAGAGATGCCCATGATCATAAAAGAAGCCTACAGAACTCCAAATAGACTGGACCAGAAAAGAAATTCCTTCTGCCACATAATAATCAAAACACCAAATGTACAAAACAAAGAAAGAATTTTAAAAGCAGTAAGGGAGAAAAGGCAAGTAACACATAAAGGCAGGCTTATCAGAATTACACCAGACTTCTCACCAGAGACTATGAAAGCTAGAAGATCCTGG
>NW_022196895.1:82013841-82017865 GCF_008632895.1 Mastomys coucha
ATCAACTCTCAGCTTAGCTACAATGAAGGTAAAATCCTTTGGTGATGTGAGGGTCATTGAAATACAGCTTTATTACAATGAAACCGAGTGTCTAAAAGTTGTTCTTATTTTGGGCTTGTACCACAGTAAGAGCCAAGATTTTAAGCTCTACTCAATACAAAACAAACAAAAAGACTTTATATATTCATGTTCATTTAAGAAAATACTAGTAGTGATGTATTATTTTTAAGTATACAGCTAATATGTTTCGAGTTATTTAAAATTTATATTGAAAAAAATGTATTTTTACTATTGCTGTAGATGAGTATCTACATAAGACTGTTAAATTGATTGTTTTATATCAATCAACTTTTATAATACTGATTTTTATTGTTAAAATATTTTATAAATTTTAAGGAATATGACAAAAAGATATTGTCGGTATTGAAGGGGGGCTCTATGGGAGGAGCAGTGGTACAGAAGGGGAACAAGAATGTGATTCAAATCTATTTAATTAAAATGTTTTTAAATGTTAACAAATCCAGATAAATTGAACTCATGTAACTTTTCTCATCATAATGCAATAAAAGTTTAAAAAAATAAATAAATTAAAAAAAGAGGAAAGAAGGGTATATTAGAAAGTTTGACAGAAGGAAATGGGAAAATGAAATTATGTAATTGTAGTATAATTTCAAAATTTAAAGAAAAAGTACAAATTATAAAAATACAAAGATATGAGTATACCAAATTCTCAAATTTCAATCCTGAATTATCCAGTTAGGTTTTAAAAAATGTATGGAACAAGCATTGCTTCGATCAACACATGAAAGCCTAGTTATTATACGTGGCATGCTTGTGGATACGTGGCATGCTTGTGGATACGTGGCATGCTTGTGGATACTATTGTTCTATTTGATGTGCAGAGCCACCTGCATTTAACTAATTGTAACAAAACAAATTTAATCCTTCCAGTATGTGACTATTGAGAGCCAAACAGAAAAGCAAAAATTCCTCGCAAGTTCCTTTCTTTCAGATTTTCACTACAAATAAAGATAAGGTAGTTAAATTTGAAAGATATTTTGGAGGGAATGCTTCAACCCAGGGACTGAGGTGGAACCAGCCAGGAGGCACAGGCCTCAGAAGTGGCAGGGTAGCCTGCACAGAATCCTTTCTACTTCTATCTACATCTAGGAGGGACTGTGGATCCACAACCCTCTCTGCATCTTCCCCTCAATCAGAGAGTTTGCCTTCAGGGAGTGCTCCAACCCAGACCCTCAGGTGAGACCACCATTTTCTCTCCATTGACTTTCTAAGGCAGGACCAGCCAGGAGGCACAGGCCCCAGAAGTGGCAGGGCAGCCAGCACAGGATGATATTTTTACCTCCTTCTACACCTAGGAGTGACAGCAGATTCATAGCCTACTCTGCACCTTTCCCAAAAGTTGAGAGAGAGCCTGTCTCCAACTAAAATCAGGGACTAGACAAGGCTGCCCACTCTCTCCCTACCTATTCAATATTGTACTTGAAGTCCTAGCCAGAGCAATTAGACAACAAAAAGAGATCAAAGGGATACAAATTGGAAAGGAAGAAGTCAAATTATCACTATTTGCTGATGATATGATAGTATATTTAAGTGTCCCAAAAATTCCACCAGAGAGCTCCTAAACCTGATAAACAACTTCAGCAAAGTAGCTGGATATAAATTAACTCAAGCAAATCAGTGGCCTTTCTCTACACAAAGGATAAAAAGGCTGAGATAGAAATGAGGAAAACAACACCCTTCACAATAGTCACAAATAATATAAAATACCTCGGTGTAACTCTAACTAAGGAAGTAAAATATCTGTTTGACAAGAACTTCAAGTCTCTGAAGAAGGAAATTGAAGAAGATCTCAGAAGATAGAAAGATCTCCCATGCTCATGGACTGGCAGAATTAATATAGTAAAAATGGCAATCTTGCTGAAAGCAAGCTACAGATTCAATGCAATCCCCATCAAATTTCCAACTCAATTCTTCACAGACTTAGAAAGAGCAATTTGCAAATTCATCTGGAATAACAAAAATCCCAGGATAGCCAAACTATTCTCAACAATAAAAGAACCTCTGATGGAATCACTATCCAGGACATTAAGCTGTACTGCAGAGCTATTGTGATAAAAACTGCATGGTATTGGTACAGTGACAGGCAGGTAGATCGATGGAATAGAATTGAAGACCCAGAAATGAACCCACAAACCCATGGCTACTTGGTCTTTCACAAAGGAGCTAAAACCATCCAGTGGGGAAAAAAACAAAAACAAAAAAACAAAAAACCAGCGTTTTCAACAAATGGTGCTGGCTCAACTGGCATTTAGCATGTAGAAGAATGCAAATAGATCCATTCCTATCTCCTTGTACAAAGCTCGAGTCCAAGTGGATCATAGACCTCCACATAAAACCAGATACACTGAAACTAATATAAAAGAAACTGAGGAAGAGCCTTGAGCACATAAGCACAAGGGAAATTTTCCTGAACAGAACACCAATAGCTTATGCTCTAAGATCAAGAATTGACAAATAGGACCTCATAAAATTGCAAAGCTTCCGTAAGGCAAAAGACACTGTCAATAGGACAATAAGGCAACCAACAAATTGGAAAAAGATCTTTACCAATCCTATATCTGATAGAGGGCTAATATCCAATATATACAAAGAACTCAAGAAGTTAGACTCCAGAGAACCAAATAACCCTATTAAAAATGGGATACAGAGCTAAACAAAGAATTCTCAACTGAGGAATGGCTGAGAAGCACCTAAAGAAATGTGCAACATCCTTAGTCATCAGGGAAATGCAAATCAAAACAACCCTTAGATTCTATCTCACACTAGTTAGAATGGCTAGGATAAAAAACTCAGGTGACAGCAGATGCTGGAGAGGTTGTGGAGAAAGAGAAACACTCCTTCATTGCTGGTGGGATTGCAAGCTGGTACAACCACTCTGGAAATCAGTTTGGTGGTTCTTCAAGACATTGGACATAGTTCTACCAGAGGACCCAGCTATACCAGTCCTGGATATATACCCAGAAGATGCTCTAACATGTAATAAGGACACATGCTCCACTATGTTCATAGCAGCCTTATTTATAATAGCCAGAAACTGGAAAAAAAACAGATGTCCCTCAACAGAGGAATGGATCTAGAAAATGTGGTACATTTACACAATGGAGTACTACTCAGCTATTAAAAACAATTAATTTATGAAATTCTCACGGAAATGGATTGATCTGGAGAATATCCTCCTGAGTGAGGTAACCCAATCACAAAAGAACACACATGGTATACATTCTCTGATAAGTGTATATTAGTCCAGAAGATTGGAACACCCAAAATACAATCCACAAACCACAAAAACTCAAGAAAAAGGAAGACCAAAGTGTGGATACTTTGTTCCTTCTTAAAAGGGGGAACAAAATACCTGTAGAAGGAGTTGTAGAGACTAACTATGGAGCAGAGAATGAAGGAAGGACAATCCAGAGACTGCTCCACCTGGGAATCCTTCCCATATTCACTCATCAAATCCAGACACTACTGTGGATGCTAGCAAGTGCTGGATGACAGGAGTCTGATATTGCTGTCTCCTGAGAGGCTCTGACAGTACCCGACTAATACAGAGCTAGACGCTCACAGCCATCCACTGGACTGAGTACAGGGTCCCCAGTGAAGGAACTAAAGAAAGGACCCAAGGATCTGAAGGGCTTGAAGCCCCTTAAGATGAACAATATGAACTACCTTGTACCCTCAAAGCTCACAGGGACTAAACCACCAACCAAAGATTATACATGGTGGGACTGATTGCTCTAGCATCATATGTAGCAGAGGATGGCCAACTTGTTCATCAATGGGAGGAGAGGCCCTTGGCCCTATGAAGGTTCTATTCCTCAGTGAAGGAGAATGCCAGGGCCAGTTACCAGGAGAGGATATGATGGTGAGCGGGGGAGGGAGGAGGGAACAGGTGTTTGCTTTTTTTGTTTTTGTTTTTGTTTTTTCATTTTATTTTAATTTTTTT
>NW_022196895.1:82017875-82022283 GCF_008632895.1 Mastomys coucha
GGAAAGGAGATATTGTATGACATGTAAATAAAGAAAACATCTAATAAAAAAAAGAAAGATATTTTGAACTTTTGCTTCACTTATCAGAACCTTGAAAAATTCCAATGAATACATTTTAGCTTATGTATCCAAGACACATGAAGGACTAGAGAAACTAGACATCAACAAACTTAATAACCAAATTTATAAATGACGTACAGATGTAAACAGAGAAAACTCAACAGAGAAATCTCTAATGACCCAGAAGCACTTATAAAATGTTCAGCATCTGTAGAGAGAATTTCGCTGGGCAGTGGTGGCACACACCTTTAATCCCAGCACTTGGGAGGCAGAGGCAGGCGGATTTCTAAGTTTGAGGCCAGCCTGGTCTACAATGAGATCCAGGAAAGCCAGAGCTACACAGAGAAACCCTGTCTTGAAAAAAACAAAACAAAACAAGGGAGAGAGAGAGACAGACACAGAGAGAGAAAGAGAGAGAGAGAGAGAGAGAGAGAGAGAGAGAGAGAGAGAGAAAGAGAGAGAGAGAGAGAGAGAGAGAGAGAAGAGAGAGAGAATGAAGGAATCTCTTGGTCAGTGTATAGAAATATCACCTGTTAATAAAATGCTGTTGGACTATAAGCTTAGGTAAGAAATTGGTAGATGAGATTCAGAAATTTCTTTTGTTTTTTCTTTTTTTTCTTTCCTTCTTTCTCTTCTGTTTACTGTTAGCAGGGGCCAGATAAAAAGAAAAACAGAAGTATAGAAATAATCCAGGAATAATTGGAATAGAAGTTAGATCATTTTCATCATTGTTATTACTGTATAAAATTTGTTACTGTAAGAGAAAGAGCCTTTTATTGGATTAAATAGGGGGAATGTAGAGACAACCTCTCATGTAATACATGGAAGCATCCCCTTCAATAAAATGCTGTTGGCCTATTATATTAGCTTAGGCAGGAAATAGAGAGGTGGGAATTCTGGTACAGGGAGATTTCTAGGAAAGCGATAGACACAGGAGAGAGAGATTTATCCTGAACTCTGGAGGAGTTGGCCCCATAAACATAAGGAGAGGTAACTAACTATGTGAAAGATATAGAATAATTTAAACAGGTTATATAGGTAATGAGCTGGTTGGAGAACAAGCTAGAGTTTATGGAATATCATTTATTAATAAATAATTAGTCTTGGGTCATTATTCTGGAGAAAAAAAGTAGCCAGGGAGAAAGGTTTGGCTTGCATTTGGCATACCATACTTGCTTCATAGAGTCCAAGCTTAAAAAAGTGCCTGGTGAGAAGCACTGCATTCACAAACACCCTTAGTCATCAGGGAAATGAAAATTAAAACAACTCTGATCTTATTTCCATGTTACACCCATCAAAATGGCTAAGATCAAAACCTCAAGTGACAGCTCATGCTGGTGAGGCTGTGGAGGGAAACATTCTTCCATTGTTTGTGAGAGTGCAACCTTGTACAACCACTTTGGAAATCAATTTATTGGTTTCTTGGAAAAATGGGTATAGATTTACCTGAAGATACAGCTATACCACTCCTAGGCAAATACCCCAAAGAAGTTCTACCATACCACAAGCACTTGTTCAAGTATGCTCATGGAAACTTTATTCCTAATAGCCAGAAGCTGGAAATAACCTAGAAGTCTCTCAACCAAAGATGGTATTAAAAAATGTGGTACATTTACACAATGGAATACTATTACTCAGTCATTAAAAACAATGACATCATTAGATTTGTGTGCAAATGGATAATAGACCCAGAAAAGATGATCCTGAATAAGGTAGCTTAGACTCAGAAAGAAAAACATGATATGTTATGTTATAAGTGAAGATTAGTCTTAAAGTACAGGATTACCATACTACAAACAATGGACCCAAATAAGCTAAGTCACAGAAAGAACCCCTGGGAGACTCTTGAATCTCACTGAAAAGGGGAAATATATTAGTCATCCAGGGTAGATGGATGGATGGAGGGGACTGGTTGGCAAAAAGAATGGGATTGGGAATAGAAGTGATGAGGTGTAGGGAGGACAGAGGGAGAAAGAACAGGGGAAGACATTGATTGGGGGGAGGTGCATCCCTTGGATGAGCTTGAAACCTAAAACAATGGAAACTCCCAGGAATCTATGAGAGTGACACTAAGACTCCTAACAATGGGGGATATGGATCCTGAACCAGATATCTCCTGTGTCCAGGCATGGAGCCACAAAACCTTAGACCTACAATTTGTCCTGCATACAGGTGTGCATGGGTAAACATTGGAGCAGAATTTAAGAGAAGCACCAAACAACGATGGGTCCAGCTTGAGTCCCAGGCCATAAGAAAAGAGCTCGTACTAGACACTATTAGTAAAATTCTGCTGCACTTGCAGACAGGAGCCTTGCATTACAGTCATCAGAGAGGCTTCACTCAGCAATGGTGGAAATGATTCAGAGATCCTCAGCCAAACATAAAGTGGAGCTGGGGGAACCCTGTGGAAGAGGAGGCAGAAGGATGGAAGAAGACTGAGAGGTTAAGGGACACCACAAGAAAACCTACTGAATCAACTAAGCTGGGCCCATATAGGCTCATAGAGATTGAACTTCCGGCCAAAGAACACACATGCGATGGACGTAGGTCTTCTGCACATATTTAACAGTTTTCGGTGGGACTCATAAGGCAGAAGCAGGGGTTGCCTCTGACTACATTGCCTTCCTTTGGGCCTCTTTCCCCTAAGTGGGCTGTCTTGTCTAGCCTCAATAGGAGTAAGTAGATGGGCCAAGTCTTACTGTACCTTGATATGCCAAGGCTAGTGGTATCCATGAGAAGCTTCCCTTTCTTTGAAGATGAGTGGAGGAGAAGGAATGGGGAGGAGGAGGAAAGGAGGTTGGGAAGAGAGGAGGGAGGGAAGCTGCAATAGGGATAGAAAGTAAATAAACAAGTTAATTAACAAAGTCTAGCCATGCCACAGCCACATATACTGAGACCATTCATCACTAATTGGTTAGTCACCGATTGTTTCCTTATAATCCCCTGTGGCTGTTTTACACATCATTTATTCATTGCTGTGCCTTCTGCAAATATTAGAATAAAGATATTATAATATGCCTGGTAAATTTCCCCTTCACTTAACTATTCCATGTACATGGGGTGCCCACCACTCTCACCCCGTGCACAGCTTCTTTGTTGTGTTTTTTTCTTGCCCTTGTTCTTCTGTCTGCCCGCAGTGAGTGCATCCACTCATCCTGTGCTTGTGGTGGCTCAGCCCAGTTGGATTTTAGGATCACCTGAAATGTGAACTTATGGGCATGGTCTGTAGATTATCTTCATTAGGCTAATTGAGGTGGGAAGATCCAACTAATAGGAGGTACCATTTTGAAGCTGTAATTCTGGACTAGATAATGTGAAAGAACACATAGAGAGTATTTGAGGTTCTCTGCTTCTTAGCTACCAATGCAGTGGGGCCAGCCACCCCAACCTCCTCACAGTTTGAATTCTCCATCATGATGAAAGTGTGTCAGAATAAACCCTTTCTTAAGCTACTTTTGTGAGAACATTGTGTCACAGAAACTGGAAAAGGAAGTAAGACACCATTCTTATATTAAATCTACTAAATGATTCTCGGAGGTCTGGTCTCCAGTTTTCCCTCCTTTGGCCTACCCTCAGCCCCAGGCCTGAGGGAACAATGGCCTCACCGATAGCTACTTTCTCTTTCTTATGCCGAATCATCCCTGTGTCTGATTCAGAGACTCATGATGCCCTTTGCATTATGAGTTAGTGTCTCTTAATCATATTAATATTATCAGCTAAAGGTCAAGAAGGGTCACTCCAATTCGCCAACTGCTTTCATTGATTTCTTAGATTGTTCTAATTAATAAACTAAACATGCAAGAAACAACACAATTATAAGATAGTAAAAAAAATAAAATTAACTTGGGAGTTGTTTCAAAAGAAAGTTATTCTCCTCTAAATAAAAGTAAAATTTTGGGGATATGTTAATACATCTCACCTATGTCATACAAGGGAGATTAAAATGTTTCATGAATGAAATGAGACTAGTAGACATAAAAGTTCATATAAACACAGAACACACTATAGAACCAACAGGAAATACCACTTATCAGATGGGAATACAGAGGGGAACAAATCTTAGAAAGAGCTGAGGATTAGGATATATAACTCCAAAATAGTTCGCCTGCGATCCACATTTATGAAAACTCCTCTGAAATGAAAACCTTTACAAAATCAGCAACTCAATTTAAATGTGAAATATTAAAATAGCACTGGAATATATCTTGGATAAAACTTATCTGTTTTGTCCTATTGACAGTGTCTTTTGCCTTACAGAAGCTTTGCAACTTTATGAGGTCCCATAGGACAAAACGGCAACCAACAAATTGGGAAAAGATCTTTACCAACCCTATATCTGATAGAGGGC
>NW_022196895.1:82023347-82040061 GCF_008632895.1 Mastomys coucha
TTTTGGAGGGGAAACTGGGAATGGAGAAATTCGCATGTATATAAAGAAAATATCTAAAATAAAAAAAACTTATCTGTTATTATTAATATTATTATAGTAAGATAGGGGAAATGTTTCAAATTTTATGTTTCAGTTAAGTAAAAATTGTGACCAATGGAAGTGCCATACATAGTCTGTTTACTGTTGCTGTGATAATCACGACTCAAAGCAGCCTGTGGGGAAAGGGTTATGCATGCTTAGTCATTCCTGTCCTCATTAACAGAAACCAAGGCAGAAAATGTAGAGCAAGAACTGAAACAGAGACCAGGAAAGAGAGTTGCTTACCTGATCGCTCCCCATGGTTTTCTCATCTTGATTTTATAAAACTCAGGACAACTGGCCCAGCACTGGCATTATACACACGCAAATTGGCTGGACCCTCCCACACCAATCTGTAACCAAGAAGGTGCCTGGCAAACATGCCCACATGCCAATCTGATGGAGGCGATTGCTTAATCAATAGAAGAAACTCCAGATGGTGTCAAGTTGACAAAAACTAACCAACAGAGGAAATCTTTTCTCTTCCTGTTTTATATTTTGTAGTCTACATAGAAATTTTTTGTGCCTTTCATGTCAATGAGATGGATATTTTTTTCTATGGCAACCAGGGTTCTCTGTCACTTCCCAGTTTTTAAAAATATCTTATGTTAGATATCTTAAGCAAATTTAAAATATTTGCCTCTACACTATTTTGCACAATTTTAATAAGATATTCACAAATTTAATAGCAAGAAATCATTTGAGTGATTTGAAATAAAAATACTTTGTAGATTTAATATTTCCTTCAATTTTGTCAAAATAGCATATGTGAGTCTAAGGTTTCCAAGGACAAGTGAAAGCTCCTTATACTCTTTTCCTCTCACCCCACCTCACCCTGCAATACTCTTTTGTCCTCCTGTGCTCCTCATGAGGACTTCTCAGTGTGCCTTTCCTGGATAGGCTGTACCTACATTCCTGCTCCATGACTGTGTTTATAATGTATTTACAATATATAAACAATAGTTTTTTAATGCCTGCAGATTTGTTTTGGATGGTTAGCGTTAGATGGTCTATACTGGTAGTAATAATGAAGACTGTAGAAAATAAAGATTAAAATGCTGATCATGTTGGCACACAGTGAGATGTCTCATATCCAGGGCACAGTGCTGACAAAGTCAGTTTTAACAGATGTTAGTGAGTTCCCATTTGTGACTGTAGCACTTCATTTTCTGTTATTCATGCCTTCTCAAAATATGAATAAAATGTTTTTTGTCTAGTGATAGATCATTAGCATTTTAGTTGGCACTGGGACAAACAATCATGTGAGAAAAATGATCTTGCTGGTGACTTGCCCAGTCAGTGATGGCTGTTTTCTATAGACTTGATAACAGTCAGACCATCTTACATGACCTTTCAAAATTAAGGAATCCTTCAGTGCCCCTGATACAACAGATCTTTTTCTTAATTTATTAATGGTATTTTGATATTTTAAGTCTTCAAATAATAGATAACTGTAGTGGTTTCAACAGGTATGGCCCCCATATATTCATCTATTTGAATGTCTTGCCTAAGAGGGTAGATCTATTAGGATATGCACCCTTATTGGAGGAGGTATAGCCTTATTAGAGGAAGTATGTCACTGTGGAGACAGGACTTTGAGGTCATGTATGTTCCATGTATGTCAGTGGAAACAGCCCTCTTTTGATGCTTGCTGATTAAGATGTAGAACTCTCAGCTCTTACAGTACCATGTCTGTCTGGTACTGTATGAGAAACATGGGAAACATGGCCATGTTTCTCACCATGCTGATAATGGATTAAACCTCTGTTGTTGTAATTCAGGTCTAATGAAATGCTTTCCTTTTAAAGAGTAGCCTTGGTCATGGTCTCCCTTCACAGTGATAAAATTCTAAGAGAGTAACTGTTAGTAACTACCCCAATACTAGGTAGGAGAGAAAAAAGGCTGGAGGGGAAATGGCGTGTAAATCTCAATACTGTTTGGCTATTTCCTAATGATTAGGGATATACAGTTCCTTAGGGAATTTTTGATTTTTGATAGTCAGGAAATCTCCAGCAATCAGCAATAGCATGGTATAGATCCTTTTCTCCCCAACTTGGTTTTGATCATGTTTTGTTGTTGTTGTTTTTTTGTTTGTTTGTTTGTTTTGAATCAATAAAAACCCTAACTAAGATACTAACCAAAATTATTTTAGTGTTGTTACTTTTCCTAAGTACTTCAAAGAAAAATCCAATTCCTTGTCTTTTATTTATGTGTTTCAAATACATTGTATTTTGTTGCCTACAAAGAAAATGAGAGATACGTTATTATTTGGGATGAGGTACCATTGGTTTACTGTTTCTCACACTTCTACATGGATAGCTCCTCTGTTTTGAGGACCCAGAACACAAAAAAAATATTTGAAAATTGGAGAATTTTTATTATATTAATAAAATTAGTGATATTATTCAATTGTATCAATGATTTATTCCGTCCATTGGACATAAATATGTTCTCTCACCATGCCTTTGAGAAGAAAGCTACACTAGTTCAGTGCCAGCACAATCAGGTATTATTCACATGATGATCATTAGTTTCTAAACGTATCATTCAAGTGATTTGTGGAGTCAGTTTTTACATTTATTTCACAGATTTTTTGGTGGACTTACTTAGGTTGAAATTAATTTTAGACTCACCAAGTATATTAAACTCTATTAAATGTTAATACTAACTATATATTCATGTACAAGTCTACAATTCAATATGATTTATGATCAATTAGAACAGGAAATTAGCCACAGTATTTTGCTTTTGCGAAGCTAACAGAATCATTTTTTTAATCTAACAGAAAATATTTTAGTGCTTACTTAAGCAGCATGGGAACTGCACAATAATACCCCCAAAGTTCTTGATTATTATGATGCAGTAAACTTGAAATTTTAAGTGAGTGATCTTTTAGTCTAATGAATGTAGTATTGAAATATCTTTAAATTATGCTCTTGATTTTTTTTTGCAACTTTAAGTGTGTTTGTGTATGTGTCAAGGAATATGTGGGCTCTATTGCCACATGTATAGGGATGTACCTGGAACCACCAATAGGTCTTGAATCCCCTGGAGCTGTAGTTCAGGTGCTTGTAGACCAACTGATATGATACTAGTAATCTGGAAGAGTGGTCAGCCCTCTTAATCCCAGCCATCTCTCCAGTCTGCCATGACATTACTGTTAAAAGGGTCTGAGTAAAGTACTACTCATTGTCATCAAAAATTAGGTACATCTTGGAACTAATAATAATTTGAACATACTGATAATAAAAAGTGGTTCTAGTTTAACATCATAGAAAAGAGATAAATAGGTCATCTGATTAGGATAGGCATTGTGCTATTATATTTCTTTCTTTCTTTCTCTCTTTCTTTCTTTCTTTCTTTCTTTCTTTCTCTCCTTATTTTAGTTAGCATACAATAGGAGTATTACTTGTGGCACTTTCATGAGCATGTGGAGTGTTAATATTCTTATTTAGAGCCATAACTTATTTTGTCATTTTGCTGATTACTTTCTTTTTCCCAAATAACTGCCTCTATTACTTCCATTTAAATATCTCCCATCTTTCTCTTTTGTTCTCCCTATGTGCTCTTTCTACCCTCTCACAGTTCCCCTTCTACTTCCACCCTAAACACACACACACACACACACACACACACATGCACATATATATGTGCATTAATATAAATTGTAATCTGAAATCTATTTATGAAAGAGAATATGCAGTATTTTTCTTTCTGAACCTGATCATTTTCACTAACATTATGAACTCTAGTTCTATCCATTTCACCACAAAGCTTGTAATTCCTACTTTTCATATGATGAAAAATTCCCCTTTGACTGCTTTGAATGCTAATGAGGAACTGAACTGAGAATAAGACTTTTCCTCATTGCCCTGACTCTGAATCAGTGGGATTCTTCTGGAACCACTGCTAATGGTTACATTGTTAGGGAGCGATGGATGACATTGGAAAGATTCTGATTTTTATCATACTGATTCAGTTGGTGTACCCTTCAACCAGTCCCTGCTCTGCCTACTGAGCTAGCCCACCTAGGGTGGAGTTTCCTGACACTTCTGAAGTTTTCTACAAGGAGCCACCACCTACTGTGTGTCTGAGACTACCTGCCTGGCAAGTGTCTGACTAGCAACAAGATGCTAATGAGTCGACAAGATCCTGGCATAGAGAAGAATGGGTTTCCTTTCCTATATATGCTTAACCTCCTAAGTAAAACATCAGACCTTGATCGGGGAAACTTTTTCTTGGTCTCCTTATTTCTCTTGCTGTCCTATCCCCCACTCCAAGACCCCAGATTGTCTTTCAGGAACCCGGTTCAAGTGGCTGCTGGGCAGCCACAAGTTGGATTGTGAGTTTTGTAGCATCACCGGCAACTGAACTCTAACCCATAACCCCTCCTTCATTTAGCCATAAGTAGAAAGTAAAAATGAAGGTGTGGTTAGGTGTCTTAGTCAGGGTTTCTATTGCTGCATAAATATTGTGACCAAGAAGCAAGTTGGGGAGGAAAGGGTTTATTCAGCTTACACTTCCATACTGCTGTTCATCACTAAAGGAACTCAGGACTAAGATCAAAAACTCAGGTGACAGCAATTGCTGGAGAGGTTGTGGAGAAAGATGAACACTCCTTCATTGCTGGTGAGATTGCAAGCTGGTACAACCACTCTAGAAATCAGTTTGGCGGTTTCTCAGGAAATTGGACATAGTACTACCAGAGGATCCAGCTATACCACTCCTGAGTGTATACCCAGAAGATACTCCAACATGTAATAAGGACACACACTCCACTATGTTCAAAGCAGCCTTATTTGTAATAGTCAGAAACTGGAAACAACCCAGCTGTCCCTCAACAGAGGAATGGATACAGAAAATGTGATGCATTTACACAATGGAGTGCTACTCAGCTATTAAAAACAATGAATTTGTGAAATTCTTAGGGAAATGGATGGATCTGGAGAATATCATCCTGAGTGAGGTAACCCAATCACAAAAGAACACACATGGCATGCACTTATGCACTCTCTGATAAGTGGATATTAGCCCAGAAGCTCAGAACACCCAAAATACAATCCACAAACCACCAGAAACTCAACAAGAAGGAAGAGCAAAGTGTGGCTACTTCATTCCTTCTTAAAAAGGGGAACAAAATACTCATGGAAAGAGTTGCAGAGACAAAGTATGAAGCAGACTAAAGGAAGGACAATCCAGAGACTGCTCCACCTTGGAATCCTTCCCATATTCAATCACCAAACCCAGACACTATTGTGGATACCAGCAAGTGCTGGCTAAAAGGAGCCTGATATAGCTGTCTCCTGAGAGGCTCTGCCAGTGCCCGACTAATACAGAAGTAGAGGCTCACAGCCATTCATTGGACTGAACACAGGGTCCCCAATGAAGGAGTTAAAGAAAGGACCCAAGGAGCTAAAGGGTTTGCAGACCCTTAGGACAAACAACAATATGAAATAACTAGTACCACTAATGGCTCCAGCAGCTTATGTATAGCAGAGGATGGCCTAGTCAGTCATCAGTGGGAGGAGAGGCCCTTGGTCCTGTGAAAGTTCTATGCCCCAGTGTAGGGGAATACCAGGACCAGGAATTGGAAGAGGGTAGGTTGGTGAGCAAAGGGATGGGGGAGGGAACAGTTTTTTTTCCCCCGAGGGGAAACTGGGAAAGGAGATATCATTTGAAATGTAAATAAAGAAAATATCTGAAAAAAACAAAAAACAAAACAAAACAACAACAACAAAAATACAAGACTACCAGTCCAAGCACCATTTACAATGGGCCCTACTTCCTTGATCACTAATTGAGAAAATGCCCCACAACTGCATCTCATGGAGACACTTCCCCAACTGAAGCTCCTTTCTATATGATACCTCCAGCCTGTATTAAGTTGACACACAAAACCAGCCAGTACATTTGGTTTTATTGAAAAAGTAGGTTAGGTGTCAGGGAACTGAAAAAGAAACATTGTAAAATTGGAGTAAACAGAGACATCTCAGAAAAATACAGGGAGGCCAGGAATTTCCTTAATAAGATAAGCTCAGGAACTTTAGGAAGGTAGTGGAAATCTCTCTGGAAGGGAAAGGCTAATTAACATTCCTCAGATCACAGGGCGAGAAACTACCTTCAGGTGGGGGCACGTTCCGCAGGGTGGACCTTTGCCCACTTTCAGACAAGGGAAGTCCTTGCCACCTCATTTTGCTAAAGATCAATCAGTTTAAAAAGTCATACTGTTCTACCAATCACATTGTGTCTAATGGCTACTGCCCTGAAAATTGTACAAAAGCTCACTGAACAAGTTGTGCGGGGTCGCCTACTTTTCTGAGGGTCAGGGACGGTCTCAGTGCACTGAAATAAAAATCCTCATGTTCTTTGCATCTATCAGGCTCCATGTGATTCACTAAGGGAGTCTCCAGTAAGCTAAGGCTCTTCAGGGTCTTACAACATCATCTTATAGAAAGAATGTTATGTATTCACAGATGTTGAGTCCACCATACTTGCTAAGAATGTCATCTAATACATCAAGAGTTATGGGCCAGTGGAAATAAATGCCAAGAGCAAACCAGCCAAACTCAAGATCAAGTGCTCTCCAAAGGATCACACATCATTCACAGTGACCTATATTAAAGGTGTCCTTTCCTTTGGTAGACAGAATACATGATAAAAACACAGCTCTTGTAAAGGAGATCTGTTTCAGTCACTCTGTTACAAAGCTGAGACCTGTACTGAGAAGTGCAGTAGTCTCAACACATAGAACTTACTGAGTGCTCTCCAATGAATAATTAAAAATATTTAGAAAAATAACAATGATCCAATTGAAGGAGATAAATACCGAATGAGTGGTGAGATTCAGGTAAATACTTCAAGATAGCATTAACTGTAACAGTAGCTCAAATTTATTTCATACTTATGACATATCCCTGCTAAGGTCTAAGTGTTGTTCTTATTAACTCTGTAAAGTCATAAACATTCATGACATATTATTTTATCAAGTTCTTTTTGTAGATAAAGGAGCTGAAACAAGAATGTTAATTAAGGTACTAAATTGACATAGCTCACATCAGTATGACCAAGAGGGGAAAAAACCTTAACAATAATTTAGAGTCACTAGATCACTTCCTAAGACTCATACATGCTTTCAGAAAAGTACTATGATCAGTAAAATATGCTATAAAGTAGCAACCTATTGAATATGGAAGAAATTCTGTACAGAAAGTCAAATGAATTTAAAAATACAAAATGACTGCAATGGCTATAGAATGACATTGACATCTGTAATTTATATCACGTGTGAAATCAAGTACTTGTAGTTCATATTGTCGATAATTATAAAACCCAAGACTTCAGTTGAAATACAAGAACAAACACAAAAACTTTGACAGAAAACAGCCTAATTAAACTTTACATTTCGAGAAGACAGGAGGAAAAGGAGTTTCCCAGCCCTAAAGAACTTTCCATCTAAATTTACATGATTGTTTTTCTGCCACCTTCATATCACATGGAAGAAAATAAGTTGGCCTCAGATTTGTCTCAAACAGTTAGATGTCAGAAGTAACCCTCAAGATGTCATCGACACAATCAATCACTCATCTGTTTAAATCACTCACCTAACTGATGGTTGCATGGTCTGAGGTATTAACACACAGTGGTTGTAATGAAAGTTTTATATCACAAAGGGTACATTGTAAAGGGTTGGCCTTCTCATCTCCTGAAGCTACGTCTGGAGTGCTTTGATCTTCCCAAGAATAAGGCATGACTACAGATGAGACATGTGAACAGATGATATTCTAGGAAAAAAAAAAGACCCAGGAGACTTATTTTCATTTTTATTTCCACTTAATTTCAATAGTTGTAAGTCACTTATAAAAATATCTAGTAGTATGTCTTCTAAGATCATTAAGAGCATTATGATGTCTGTGACCTGGCAAGGCACTGGAATGGAATTCCAAGTTCACAGCTCCAAAACTGTCATGCAGAAAGAGCAACCCATGGAAGACCAGATGCTGCTCATCTGGTGGACCTTCCTTGTCATTGGTACTGAGTGCCCTATGCATTCTACTTCATCCCTACAGCCCAGAGTAAAGAGCTATCTAATTCCTTTGATGTTGTAATTACAAAAGGAGTGAATTGATTCCCAGCACTGAAAAGCTTAGTCTGGCATAGTTCATTCAACACTCACTCACAGCAAAATCCCCAGCACGTGAGTATGACACCTGAGAGCTACCAGGCTGTACATTGCATGGATGCCCTCAGAGAAAGAATGCCAGACCAGCAGCATCAACACCACCAGAAATGGGTTTCAAAGTAGATTTTTGTCTCAAGAAAACTGCTAAAATGGAATTTCTGCTGTGCACAGTATATTGTGTATTTATTATGCCTCTCCAGGAATAGTGAGTCTCTAGCAGGAGGGGCACAATTGTTCAGAGGTCCATACTTGCACGCTGGTGTCATTACAGCCAGGATTCCATCTGGTTCTGGTCTTGCTTTGAGGGTGACACTGGCTGTATCAGATGAATGAAGTAGACAATAGTCACTAAGAAACTATTTTGATGGAGAGATAGACATACACAAATATGCACAAATAATGCACAAATTATTTCCAGTTCATTAAACCCTGTGGCATACTAAAGGTGGAACTGCCATACTTTCAGAAAATAGACATGTCATCAGCCATCTAACACTGGATTCTATGTGGCATGAAGAGGACGGAACCTGGAAAGTATTTTTGCTGAGTGCAACCATCCTCAGTTCTGTAGTGTGCTTTCTATCGCTGTGATAAAGACCATGGCCAACAGAAACTTGAAGAGAAATGAGACCATTTGATTTTTACTTCCTTATCACAGGACACCATTGAGGGAAGCCCAGAACACAAATTCAAGGCAGGAAACTGGAGACAGGAACCAAAGAAGACACTGTGGATGAGTGTTGATTCCTAGTTTACTCTTGGATTGCTTGTTCTGCCTGCTTTTTTTATACCACCAAGAACTACCTGCCCTGGGGTAACAGTATGCACATGATGCTGGGATCTCCAGTCTCAATCATTAATTTAAAAAAATGTCCCTTAGAGACTGGCCCATGAGTCAATCTTATAGATGCATTTTGTTAATTGAGGTCTCCTCTTCCCATATGATTCCAGCTTGTGTCTCGTTGACACAAAACTAACTGGGACATCACCCATTCTAAAGAAGTGACATTTCCTAAAATTGACTATGGAGAAGTTTCTCAGCCTGTCAGATGCATTTCTTGGACGTCAGTTGATGGTCATGAGCTGAGATTCCAGGAGCAAAGATTTAGCTGTCTCATCCTGGAGGATAGGACTGATATTCTTACCATTTCTCCACCAACTCCAGAAGTTTACATCATGTGTTTGCCTTTTCCTGAGAGGGGTTTCCTCAGTGTATTTGAACAGGGCTGCCTAGTCACAGACAATATAATCCCAAATGCTCTGAAATCCTATCCCCAAATATTAAAATGGTGCTTGCTCCACATACTCCTGATGAATGGGTCAAAATAAGGGAGGATAAATCATAACAAAATTTAACTTATGGAATGTTTGTAGGTAGATGTTTAAAGCATTGTGTTTAATATTTATGTGATCATTGCAAAGAGCATCAACTCAATTAAATCCAATAATATTTGTGATATACAAGATATACTGCTTAGGATATACAAATGTATAAATTACTATTTAGGATATACTACTAAATATTACTATTTAGGATATATACTAAATGAAATGTTTATTACTTGAAAGAAATTATAGTCCATTGTCATAACAGATAGCATTTTCTTCTTCACTCTAGCACTTACCAATATCTGAACTCATTGATCTTTTGCATCTAGATGTATGAGCATAACAAAGAAAGGTTTATAGTGTGTTTGTTCATGGTGATATTTTGATATTTGTCAAGCTGCCTGAATATAGTAGCTACTCAATAATGCAATGGAAAGGATATATACATTAATTCCTTTGCTCTTTTATTTGTTTGCCTCTCATATAATACATCCCAACCACTATTTCCCCTCTCTCAACTCCTCCCAGTTCCTCTCCACTTTCTCTCTTCACAAGATCTACCCCCTTCTCTGTTTCCCTTAAGAAAAGAGCAGGCCTCCCAAGATATCAACCAAACATGGCATAACAAGTTACAGTAAGATTAAGCACACACCTCCATTTTAAGGCTGGATGAGACAACACAGTAGGAGGAAACAGTTCCTAACAGAGAGTGAACAAGTCAGAGACAATTCCTGTTCCCACTGTTAAAAATCCCACAAGAAAACCAAGCAACATAACCATGTCATTGATCATCAATATATATTGTATATGTAATTCTTCATTTAAACAGCTTAAATTATTTGTTTTGAATAACAGTACATCCAAACTTATTTTTCTATGATGAAGACTAAGGATACTTTCCTATGAGAACCATCACTGTCACTTTTTTCCTTTCCAATTAAGAATTCCAACCATGCAATGAAGCTGTGCTCTTTTGTTTCTATAACATACTTTTACTTAATATTCAGAATTATAAAATAATAGATGAATGCATACAAAGCCACATGAAATCCAAGGAAAATCAGTTGTTTGCCATTCTGGGGAAAATCTCAATTTGTGATGATATATGGGAAAATCAGCAGAAAGCCAGTCAAAAGAACTCTCGAGGAGAAACGATGGAGAGAGGATGAGATCTGCATTTGCTTTATGCTTTCTCTGTTAGCAAGGTTATGCAAAAACAAGTACAGAAATGCAGAGTGTTCAGCAAGGCAATGCAATCATCAAAGACTCAGAGTTACTAAGTATGGAAAGCATAGGATGACCTGCAGAATCATGGGAGCCATATAAGTTGTGGGCCATCAGGAGCAAGGGACATGAGAAGGATTCATTGAATAGTTACCAAAACCTTTTAAAGTCATGATAATCAGTACAGTCGAGTAAAATTACAAGTCTATACAATATAAGCAAAATAAAAATCATATTTTCAGGAAGAGCATATGGTCATTATTTCAAGTTTATGTAAGAGGAGGAGCAGGGAGCTAACATTTGTTTTCTTCTTTCACAAGTTGTGCAGGGCATGGAGCTTTTTCCTGGCATTCTTGTTTTGTTTGTCTTTTTTTTTTTTCTTAAAGAATGTTGTTAATATCATTTCACAAGGGATTAAGGTGTCAGTGAAGCAGGAGAGATACCTCTATACCTTGGGTCTTTTGGTTCACAGGTTGAAATTATGCTTCATTAATAATCTCTATCTAGAAATTTGATGGAGAGGAAAAGGTAGTATGGTCAGGGAGTGATAGAGGTTCTTAAACTAGAGGACTCCTCTTGTTCTGAAAGCCATCCATCAATGGGCAAAGTGTGGTAGTATACTCAGTATTACTGATTAACGTTATTGTTAGGGAACATCACAGAGTATTTGGTTGGAGAAACTCTTGGACCTGTTTAGTAGACTGGCTTGAAATAATCCTTAAGCATCTCATCACTGCAGAAATATCAACTGGCTTCCACAATGAAACTCCAGATGTCCAGAGATCAACATTCTCTGCACACTATGAACACTTCATTCATGAGTTAGATTTCCTTGGAGAAACTTGTACATTCTTCTCTATGTCAAAGCCTTCAATTAAATCAGAACAATGATTTTAATTTGCAGGTGCAGCACACTTGACAACAATATTTATTCTCTGTTTCATCTGAATTGAAACTCCTCAGTTGTCTGCAGAAGAAGAATTTGAATGTATTTTTAAATCATTTCAGTCTACGCAAGTAGCAATCACACCCCATTGATGTCCTGAATAAACTAGAGAATCTCTCATGAATCTAAACTTGTGAGGGTCTTGCAGACATATCCTCAGAGAAGAGCCTATCATTTGAGGAGCAATTCAAGACAAATCAACAGAGAACATCTGCCAATCAGAGTTTACTACTTTTTGAGTTTCTTTCATTTTAATTTCAACATCAAGCTGTTGCAAATCAAAGTTTATGCTATATTATTTCCACAAGTAGATAGAGTTTCAGTGAGCCCACTGTGGAACAATATTTAATGAAGTAATAATTTATATCATTGTTAGTAAAGGGTAAATAAAGACATCTTGCAGATAATTTGTATTTTCCCCAAAGTAGGAAAGTAAGAGAGAAAGCTTATTGTATTTTGTAATCACACTTTATTAGGGTTGAATGTTTACTGTGGACTTGGGTGGCTCTTTATTGATCTGTCTCAAAACCATTCTAAAATTCACACCTCATAAAGAAATGTACTACAGGGAGGCAAAGATGTAACTGGAGTTCTGTATTATTAGTGCAAATTACTGCATTCTGGTGTTGAATTTACAAGATTGTCTTTATTCAAATATTAAGTTTCAAAGTTAATATTGAAAATGATTCGTTGAATCTATGGAGGAAAACTAGATTGTGTAACAAATATTGTGATTACATTTAGTGAATGTAATGATATTTAATAAGTTTTCAGCCTTTAAGAATATGAATTCCAGATATCACCTATTCAAATAAGCTGAATCATCAAATCCTGGAAGAAAATCTGTCATTAAAAGGGTTGGAATATAAAAGATTTCTTTAAGCATTAAACAAATCAAAAATCATCTTAAAACATTTAAAATTTTTATTACCAAAAACATCACAATTACCTAACTAATGAAGAATTGAAACACCCATAACATCTTTGTCTTAGCTAGGACTTCCATTGCTGTGGCTATGGAACTCTTTTTGTAGCCTGACCAAAGCAACTCTTACAAAGAACACCATTTAACTGCGCCTGACTTACAGGTTCAGAGGTTCAGCACATTATCATCAAGGCACCATCCTGCCTTGATGATAATGTGCTGGAGGAGGTGAGAGTTCTACATCTTGTTCAGAAGGCAAACGGGAGAAGAATGACTTCCAGGCACAGAAGATGAGGATCTTAAAGGCAATGTCCATAGTGACATACTTCCTCCAACAAGGCCACACCTTACAATAGTGCCACTCCCTGGGCCAATTATACTTAAACCACACAGTCTTAAAGAATTGAAGGTGCTAGATCACCTAAGAAGCGTTTAATATTGTTAGGGTTTTTTGTTGTTGTTGTTGTTGTTGTTTTTTTTTTTTTTTTTTTTTTTTTTTTACTTTCTTCAAACTCAGTAATGGCAACTAGGACAAACAAGCCATTCAAAAGGCATGTGTTGAGTGTGTTTGTGGGTGCACACACAAGGACTCACATGCAATGGGAAAACTAGAAGAGGAATTAACAAACTATGGAGTTCTCTATAAATGGAAATGATTTTTAATGAACTTTCAATGGTTATTCACAAGAAAAATAAAAAGGACAATTAAGTGCCATTGACAAAGATCTACATGGTTAACTGTTGTCAGGTAAAGAAAGAGGCCATTTTATATGTACTGTTATTAAGAGATAAAGTGTACATACACACACACACACACACACACACACACACACACACACAGACACACACACACGCACACATGCATACTCCTAGCCCTACCCCATAACCTTAACAAGATCACAAAACTCATTGATAAAAAAATGAAGTGTTCATTTCTCCATCATTTCACAGTTGACATACCACAGGTAGTAGGTATACAAATTGCATTCTGGTGTTAACTGAATAAATTGGCTGAATGTCAACAGCTAATTTCCACCAGGCCTTTTGGGATCCTGGCTTTGTTAGAGTGATGTCTTGTACACTGTGTGAAGATGTGTCTCTGTACTTCCTTACCTGCTGAAGACATCTTGGTTAAAGTAAAAAATCCTATGGCCTATAGGAAAAGGCAGGCAAGTAAAGTGAGATGTCAGGCAGAGAGAAGAATTCAGGGAAAGAGTCAGGCTCTGGGGATTTGCCACAAAGAAATCAGAGGAAGTCAAACTTATGAAACTGAGGAGAGGTGACCAGCCATATGGAAGAACTTAGATCAGCATATACAGGATCTTTGAATTATGATCTAGTTGGGAGCAAGCCTAGCCTAAGGCCTAGGAAGTAATAAAAATAAGCCTTCCTGTCATCATGTGGGAACTGAGGCAGACAAGGAAAAGGCCCATATACTAACAGGCTCAATCTACTAGCTGATTTGTTGGCCCTCAGGAGAGATGCTTTCCTACTCATGGGCATGTCAGATCTCACTGTATACCCATTATCTCATAGATTGTAGGAGGAAAGACAAGTCCAAAGTTTAGGAACTCCTTTAAAGTCCCTACTCAGGACTTTTCCCCAGTCTCCTGGGTGAGTGGGTAAATAAGGGCTTTAGAAACTCCAGGAGAGACTAGAGTAGACACAGGCCTGGGTCAGAAGGACTTGCTGAGACCTTCTCCTCCTGTGGCTAGGGTTAGTAGAAGGCCAAGAGTACAGGTTGCTCCTGGCGATGGAAAGTAATTTACAGGCTCTGGCTACCGGTCAATCAGGGACAGTCATGTGGAACTGACTATGTCTTTTAAGAGGGAGGAAAGATGAAAATATGAAAGAGCAGCAGTCTTATGAAAGGACTATACTGACATAGACTGTAGGCAGGTGACAGAAGACATCGGCACAAGGAGGCAAATAGAATGCTAGAGTCTATGGAGATTCAAGTATAATCTCCATGGAAGATTTCCTGGAAGTGAGTTTAGTGAGTTTATTTGTTTTGTTGTTTGGATGTGTTTATTTGCTTGTTTAGAAATTTTTTAGGTAATTTTAATGTTCTTGTGACTGCAGAGTTTAGGATATGTAAATTTATGTGTATATGTGTTTATTCACTCTTTAAAAGCACTGACCATACAAAATTTTATAAATACAAAATCTTCATAAATACAGTCTTTTAAATTCATAATTCAATGAAACTGGAAATATATTTAAAATATCCCTAGAGAACTTAACTGCTATAAACTGCTATAAACATTTTTCTTAGTAATTCCCATAGAATAAGAACAGCAAACTGATTCACAGCAGATATACTGGTATATTTTCATACTTGTGTGTATATATATTATATGTATAATAAAATAATCAATTAGATTAAAAGAAGCATAGAAGGAGGTGAGGAAGAGCACTTAGGAGGATCTGGAGGGGGAAAGCGGGAGAAGGAAAGTGGCATAATTATATTTTAATTTAAATGGTTTTACTTTTAAGATTATAATTACAATATTTCTCCTTCCTAGTCTGCCCTTTAAACTCTACCATACTCCACTCTGTGTTCTTCTTCATATTCATGGCCTGTTTTTTCACAAAATGTTATTGCATCCAAATACTTTTTGTTTTTGTTTTTTTTTGTTGTTGTTGTTTTTGAGAAAGGGTTTCTCTGTGTAGTCCTGGCTGTCCTGGAACTCACTCTGTAGACCAGGCTGACCTCAAACTCAGAAATTCACCTGCCTCTGCATCTCAAGTGCTAGGATTAAAGGTGTGGCTGCCACTGCCCAGCGCATCCAAATATTTTATGAAGAGAAAATTAATAGAAAATGATTAATCATTCAGAAAACAGTATAAAGTCATAAATAAATGTAAAATAGAAAACTGAAAAAGCCAAAGAAAACAACCATCTTCCACACATTCAGAATAATACAGCCATGCACAAATGGTCTGGCATATATATTGTATATGACATATCTCCTCATGTTTAATTTTTTTAAAAAATGATTGTAAAAGGATTTAAAAACCTCTAGTGAAATTAAGAATCAGAAAAAGAGAAAAAGCATGATTGGTATCCCTAACAATTAGTTACACTTATAGGAAATATTAAAGGTCAATAAGGTAGGTCTTCTGAAATTTTCATCACAACCATTTATAATGGTGACTCAATGAAGTGAAGTACATTACTGAAGAAACGCAGAGTTAGACCCTTACATCAGGTTCGCAGAAAGCTGACAACAGGAAGTATTGCTCTTCATCATGATAAAGACAGAGGTCAGTGAGGGGAAGACCTGGAAGCCACAGCTTGGCTTTCCATGTCTGTCTTACCTTGGAGCACACATGGAGGCACTCACTCCCACTCGAGTGAAGTACAGAGCATTTGTACAGAACAGTCTTGGAGTCCTGGGGAGACCTTCTTTTTTCTTTTAATTTTGAGATTGTAGTTTAATTAAAACATTTCTCCTTCGCTTTCCTAACTCCAAACTTTCCAAATACCCCTTCCTGTCCTCTTCAAATTCATGGCCTCCTTTTACATCAATTGTTATTAAATGAGAGAGAGAGAGAGAGAGAGAGAGAGAGAGAGAGAGAGAGAGAGAGAGAGAGATAGAGAGAGAGCCACGGACTGGGTTTCTTCGGGGACCCCTTATTCCGCTGGGGGTGATGAAAGTTCTGGCCAGGTGGGCAAGGGATTCGGTGCATAATAAATAGAGTAGATACAAAGAAGTGCTGATTCTGAATATATTTCTTAAAAATGGCATGAGGCTTTTACAGCAATTGTAAAAGAGAAAGAGAAATCTGGCAGCTCAGTGGTCAGGGTACCTCTGAGGCCATCTAAAACACACTGGGTCTAAAACAGCAGCCATCTCCTCTGGACTGGTGCAGCACCCCCAGGCTCCAAGCATGCTCGGTCCTGCATGGGCCCTGGGGGCTGCGAGTGTGCCAGCCAGGAGGGTAGAGGCTCAAATCTCGAGTCTCCAATCTCAAATCTAGAATGTGGACTGCTGCACACTGTCTCTCTCTCTCTCTCTCTCTCTCTCTC
>NW_022196895.1:82040071-82069897 GCF_008632895.1 Mastomys coucha
CACACACACACACACACACACTCTCTGCTCGAGATCCCATTCCGCCCATCCTTAGTAAAATGCCCACTATGCTAATCTTCTGGGCCAGTAGAGACGTGGTGTCTCTTGCTAATTCCTAGGAATGGTTCAGCTGTAGTACCTGACTGAGAATGAGGATTCTACTTGACCTTGCTCTGGGATAAGTCTCCCATTCTTTAAGCTTCAATACTCTACCCACAATGCTGAAGGCAATTAGTTTGGATGGGTGACATTGTTTATGAAATTTCAGGCCAGGGTTTGGCTAAAATGTTGGAACATTGGTAAAGGTCAGAGAGCAATGTCCAATTTTGTCTAGCTATTAGTAAATCATACCTTGGTGGGCACCTAGCATGCAAGTTCTCAAGGACATATCTGGACTACCTCTGAGTTAGAGAATTCCAAGGAGACATGCAGGAGACTGGCTTCCATGAAGCTTTTGCCTCACAAACTGCTGTCACACAAAGTGTGTGTGGCAATTTACTTATATAAATCTTTACATTTAGGTGGTCAACTGCTGTGAGCCAATGTAATGTTTTTAGAGTTGTGCCCTATCCACAATTAGAATGCAGGTTTGTTTACTATAGATAATCCTGGAAAACCCAGGTGTCTTAGTCAGGGTTTCTATTCCTGCACAAACATCATGACCAAGAAGCAAGTTGGGGAGGAAAGGCTTTATTCAGCTTACACTTCCACATTGCTTTTTATCTCAAAGAAAGTCAGGACAGGAACTCAAGCAGGTCAGGAAGCAGGAGCTGATGCAGAGGCCATGGAGAAATGTTTCTTACTGGCTTGCTTCCCCTGGCTTGCTCAGCCTGCTCTCTTATAAAACCCAAGACTTCCAGCCCAGGGATGGCACCACGCACAATGGGCCCTACCCCCTTGGTCACTAATTGAGAAAATCACCCACAGCTGGATCTCATGGAGGCACTTCCCCAACTGAAGCTCCCTTCTCGGTGATAATTATAGCCTGTGTCAACTTGACACACAAAACCAGCCAGTACACCAGGTGTACCACTCTTCAAGGTTACACTTTTCAGGATATGAAAATCTATAAGCAGGAGAAGTTAGTGTGTTCAGTGATTACAATGGATTGTTTCCAAGGTGATCGCACACTCTTGCCTTGTTGTTCATTGTTTGTTTGTTTGTTGTTTTGCTTGTTGGTAGCAGAAGAATGAAATGCAGAATTTCACGAGTCTCAATTTTAAGGAAATTTTAAAACATCCTGGACTTTCTGTCATTCATTAGTTGGCTGACATGCAGAGACTCTAAGGGACAAGTATTTTTGCCTTTGCCAATTTAAGATCACAGGCACAGGACCATTGACTAGGATATGGCATAAGCAATAGTTCACATGTATTTTATTGTATATTCCTAAATTAGTTAATTTCTTCCTAGTTACTACTAATAGGATGCATAGCAAATGCTGATTTTTATCTGATTAACTTGTCCATGTTATGAATTCATCATGTGGTGATGGATTATTCATTAATATAGCTCAAAATAAAAGGACAGGATATTTTCCATGCATAAAAGATAAAATTTCCACATTGAAAACAAGATTATTTAAATATAGATTTTCTTTTTAAAGAAATTTTTTTTGTTTTTTATACTCCATAAATTATTCCCCCTCCCCCATCCACCCTCTTACGGCTCCATATCCCATACCTACTCGCTATCCCCTGTCTCCACATGGATGTCCCCAACCCCCAACCTGACCTGACCTCTAAACTTCCTAGGGCCTCCAGTCTCTTGAGGGTTAGGTGCATCATCTCTGAATGAACACAGACCTGACAGTCCTCTGCTGTATGTCGGTTGGTGGCCTCATACCAGCTGGTGTATGCTGCCTGTTTGGTGGTCCAGTGTTTGAGAGATCTTGGGGTAGAGATTAATTGAGACTGCTGGTCTTCCTACAGGGTTGCCCTCCTCCTCAGCTTCTTTGAGTCTTTCCCTAATTCAACAACAGGAGTCAGCTGCTTTTGTCCATTGGTTGGATACATTTATCTGCATCTGACTCTTTCATCTGCTTGTTGGGTCTTCGGAGTGAAGTCATACTAAGTCCCTTTTTGTGAGTGCTCCATAGCCTCAGTAATACTATCAGGCTTTGAGACCGCCCTGTGAGCTAGATCCCTCTTTGGGCTTGTCACTGGACCTTCTCTTCCTCAG
Organism: Mastomys coucha; assembly: GCF_008632895.1. Lineage (NCBI taxonomy): Eukaryota > Metazoa > Chordata > Mammalia > Rodentia > Muridae > Mastomys > Mastomys coucha. The sequence goes on from NW_022196895.1 coordinate 82,042,253, forward strand.
GTTCTTCTCCATTTCCATCCCTGTAATTCTTTCAGACAGGAACAATTATGGGTCAGAGTTGTGACTGTGGGATACCCCCCTTCATTTGATGCCCTGTCTTCCTGCTGGAGGTAGGCTCTATAAGTTCCCTCTCCTTACTGTTGGACATTTCATCTAAGGTCCTTCCCTTTGAGTTCTGAAACTATCTCACCTCCCAGGACTCTCATACATTCTGGAGGGTCCCCCAAACCTCCTACCTCCCAAGGTTGCCTATTTCCATTCTTTCTGCTGGCCCTCAGGGCTTCAGTCCTTTTCCCTTACCCAATACCAGATCAGGTTCTACTCTATGTCCCCAACTTCCCCTTCCAGTCCACTTTCCCTCCCAAGTCCTTCCCTCCTTCCACAATTGTGATTGATTTCTTCTCTCTCCCAAGTGGGACTGAAATGTCCTCACTTGGGCACTTCAGCTTGTTGAACTTTTTGTTCTGTAGACTGTTGTGGGGCAGTGAGCAGTTCTGACAGTCGGAGTCCAGTAGAGCAGAGCCACCTTGGAACCCTGGAGACCCAATGAGCAATGTAAATTTGCTTACAAGGGATGGTAGGTGTTCGGTGATTTGCTCCTGAGACCAATGGCTCAGATTTCAGCCCAGACCCCTCACAGCTGCCCTTGCAGGAGATGTGTGCTCTATCAGGCAGACACTGCCTCAAACTCCCAGCATTCTAGCTGGACCTTACACACAGTCATCTGACCACAAGCCAGGCATGCCACGCCCCATACAATAAAAGGGGTGGTTTGCCCCCTTCTTACTCTCTTATCCTTCCTCTCTTACTTCCTCTTACTCTCTTGCCCTCACTCTCTTGTTCTCTTACTTTTCTCCCCTCTTACTCATCCTTTCTCTCTCTCCTCTCTGCTCTTTGTTCTCTTCTCTGGCTTTCTCCCTATCCTTTTTCTCTCTTTCTCCCTCCTCTCCTTTCCTTCTCTCTACTCAACCAGCATATTTCTCCTTCCTACAATAAAATAACTCATTCATACATTGCCTCCCTTTTAATTAAGGCACTGTGCAGCAAATAGGTCAGCCCCAGAGGAGAGAGAGAGGCCCAGGCCTCAGCAGTAGGCCCTCTGCCACTTGGGGGAGAGAGAGAGCCTCAGGCAGGTGAGGCCCCAGCCCAGGTCCCCTGCTTTTGGAATGGCAGACTGTATCTTGAGTATTCTGTACTTTATTTTTGGGACTATTATCCACTTATTAATGAGTATATACCATGCATCCCCTTTTGAGTCTGAGTTACCTCACTCAGGATATTTTCTAGTTCCATCCATTTGCCTGCAACACTCAGGATATCTTTGTTCTTAATAGCTGACTAGTATTCCATTGGGTAAATGAACCACATTTTCTATATCCATTCTTCTGTTGTGGAACATCTAGGTTGTTTCCAGCTTATGGCTATCACAAATAAGGCTGCTATGAACATAGTGGAACACGTACCCCTGTGGCATGGTAGGGCATCTTTTGGGTATATCCCCAAGAGTGGTATTGCTGGGTCTTCAGGTAGATCTATTTCCACTTTTCTGAGGAAACTCCAGATTGATTTACAGAGTGATTGTACCAGTTTACAATCCCTCGAGCAATGGAGGAATGTTCCTCTTTTTCTATATCCTCACCAACATGTGCTGTCACCTGAGGTTTTGATCTTAGCCATTCTGATTGGTGTAAGGTAGAATCTCAGGGTCATTTTGATTTGCATTTCTCTGATCACTAAGGAATTTGAACATTTCTTTAGCTGCTTTTCAAGATTGCTCAGTTGTGAAATCTCAGTTTAGTTCTATACCCCCCTTTTTTTTATTGGGTTGTTTGGTTTTTTGGTAGTTTACTTCTTGAGTTCTTTATATATTTTGGATATTAGCCCTCTATCGAATGTGAGGTTAATGAAGATTTTTTTCCCCAATCTGTAGATTACTGATTTGTCTTGTTGACTATGTCCTTTGCCTTACAGAAGCTTTCCTGTTTCCTGAGGTTTCATTTGTCAATTCTTGATCTTAGAGCATGAGCCATTGGAATTCTGTTTAGAAAGTTTGCCCCTGTGCCAATGAGTTCGAGGCTCTTTCCCATTTTCTCTTCTATTAGATTCAGTGTATCTGGTTTTATGTTGAGGTCCTTGATCCACTTGGACTTGAGCTTTGTACAAGGTGACAAATATGGGTTTATATACATTCTTCTACATACAGACAGCCAGGTAGACCAGCACCATTTATTGAAGATGCTTTCTTTTTCCCATTGTATATTTTTGGCATCTTTGTCAAAGATCAATGACTATAAGTGTGTGCTTTTATTTCTGAGTATTCAATTCTATTCCATTGATCAACATTTCTGTCTCTTTACCCATACCATGCAGGTTTTAGCACTATTGCTCTGTAGTAAGGCTTGAGGTCAGGGATGGTGATTTCCACAGCTGTTCTTTTATTGTTAAGAATTGTTTTCGCTATTCTTCATTTTTTGCCTTTCCATTTCTTTGAAGAATTGTGTTGGGATTTTGATGGGGATTGTATTGCCTTTGGTAGGATGGCCATTTTTATTATGTTAATTCTGCCAATCCTTGAGCATGGGAGATATCTCCATTTTTTTGAGATCTTATTGATTTCTTTCTTGAGAGACTTGAAGTTATTGTCATACAGGTCTTTCACTTGTTTGGTTTAGAGTTACCCAAAGATATTTTATATTATTTGTGGCTATTGTGATGGAAGTTGTTTCCCTCATTTCTTTCTCAGCCTGTTTATCATTTATATAAAGGGAGGCTACTGATTTATTTGAGTTAATTTTATATCCAGCCACTTTGTTGAAGTTGTTTTTCAGATGGAGAAGTTCTCTGGTAGAATTTTTGGGGTCACTTATGTATATATACTAATATATCATCTGCAAATAGTGATACTTTTATTTCTTCTTTGCCAATTTGTATCCGTTTCATCTCTCTTTGCGGTCATATTGTCCTAGCTAGCATTTTGAGTACTATATTGAATAGATATGGGAGAATAGATTGTCTTGTCCTCCATTTCAGTGGGATTGCTTCAAGTATATCTCCATTTAATTTGATATTGGCTGTTGGTTTGCAGTAAATTGCTTTTATTATGTTTATGTATGGGCCTTGAATTCCTGATCTCTCCAATACTTTTAACATGAAGGGTGTTGTATTTTGTCAAATGCTTTTTCTGCATCTAAGAAGATGATAGTGTGTTTTTTTTTTTTGTTTGAGTTTGTTTATATAGTGAATTACATCGATAGATTTTTGTATTTTAAACCAATCTTGCATCCTTGGGATGAAGCCTACTTGGTTGTGGTGGTTTTGCTGTTTTTGGAGGTGAGATGGGGATATTACCTGAATTGAAGTTGACTTTCAGCTTTTTTTTTTTTTTTTAATCCAAGGTGTCTTCAGAAAATGATGAGAAGGAGCATCCTATTTGAGACTTAATTATGTGATCTGCAATGAATGAAATACCTTGTCATACTAATTGCTTCTTAAATGGCATCACGCTAAACTGGCAACACCAAGTTGTCAAGTGGCAAATTACAACACAGAGTAAATTGTTCCATTAAAAAACAGTGAAGGTTCAGGATATTTAAGCAGCCTCATGGGCTTTTACTGACCTTGTCCCAGGAAGCCAACTTTTAGAAGGCATTACATCCCCTCACCTCCAGTCTCGTCTGTGGATCTCCTCTTATCTCATCCTGATAGCAACTTGATTGAAGTACAGAGTCATCTGCTCCCTCCATTTCAGAGTTAAAGTCAGGATACAACACTTTCACATTAAATGGCTCATTGCACTTCTCTTCCCCACAACTGAATCATAAAATATCTTTGTTTGGCTTTGTTGCCTAGAAACTTAAATCCACAGAATATTTACATCCATAAGTATATATAACTTTATCAAAGAATCACATAGAATTTCATGAGAGGTATCTATTTACATAATTGTGTTATGGATTTTGTGTATATATAATTTATATGCTATGAATTTCTTGCTATATTTGTTCACTATAAATTAGTTACATGCAACATATTTATTTTCTACCATAAGATGAAAGCCATTATTAAGCTTCATACTTTGAAACTTCTGTCCTTCTACATCAATATACTAGATCAAAATTGTAAACTATGGTTTTCATAGGAATATGACTGACTCCCATGGATATGCAAACACTGAAAGTATATAATATATTAAAGTGTATTCTGACCATAATTTTGATAGCATTTGAATTCTGGCAGCAGAAATGAAAAATGATAAAACAGTAGTTTTATTCTATTTTTTGATGTGATATTATATTCAGATGTAAATAACTCAAGCCTAGTATAGCAACCATATGACAAAAAGACCCCAAAAAAGAACTTGGCATGGTTTCCACCCACTAACTAGTTCCTCCTCATCTATATACCCATACACTGAAAGTTGTATCACTAATTATTGACCATTTTAATCATATGATGATCTGAATGATACAAATCCCTCTCAAATATCACTTATTTGAATACTTTGTGCCCATTTGGCAGAACTGCTTAGGTTATGGAACCTCTGGGAGGTGGAGGTTTGGTTTGCTGAGGGAAGTATGTCACTGGGAGCAGGCTTTGAGTCTTTTCAGCACGTTTCCTTGTTCCAGCCCCCTTCCATAGATAGGTAAAATGTATGCTTCCTTAATGGCAGAGCTGCCACAGACTCCTGCTGTTTGTTATATCTTCCCTAGCTGTTGTTTGCTATCTCTGCCAGGAGGAACTCCAGCTCTCTGAAACTATACACAAAATAAAACTAAATAACTCTTTTATCCTTTACCTTATTGGTGGTGGTGTTGATATTCTATCATGGTAACAGGGAATAAAAAACAGCCAAAATGGAAGGAAATAGATGCATTTTGCACTGCTCAGCAGAGAGCTCAGTTCATTCCACACTATCACCTGAAGGGCATCCTCAGTGTTACAACTTTAAAACCAGAAGTATTAAAGTAATTTGATTATACATTTTAGTTACTTTTATTTTCATTGTCTTATACTCAAAGCCACTGATATAATGGATGAAATGATATCCAAAAAGACTTTTATGAACAATAGAAATATGAGCAATTGTCAAATCCAAGAATCAGAGATGGAAAACTTACTATGCTGCCTATGTGTTACCATTCCATGACTGCCCAATTCTGCAGCATAAAAATGTTTCTCTCACTGAGCTCCTTTTCTTTTTAACTTTAATTATAATTTCTCATCTAAGGGATTGTTGGTTGATAAACAATGAATTACAAGTTATTGTTTTACTTCTGGGATTTTTTATTATTACATTATTATATTAGAGATATATAAGATAATATAAGAGAATATTGTTATTCTCTTTTTATGCTTAGTCATTTTTATTGGATATTTTATTTATTTACATTTCAGATGTTATCCCCTTTCCCAATTGCTCCCCTCCAGAAATCCCCCATCATATTCCCCTCCTCCTGCTTCTATGATCGTGTGCCTACACCCACATACCCACTGACTCCTGCCACCACACACTTGCATTTCCCTACACAGGAGCATCAAGTCTTCATGGGATCAATGGCCTTTTCTCCCATTGATGCCCTACAAGGCCATCCTCAGCTACATAAAAGGCTGGAGCCATGGGTCTCTCCATGTGTAGTCTTTGGTTGGTGGTTTAGACCCTGGGAGCTCTGGTTGTTTGATATTGTTGTTCTTCCTATGGTGTTGCAAATCCCTTCAGCTCCTTCAGTCCTTCCCCTAACTTCTCCATTGGAGGATCTCATGATCAGTTCAATGGCTCGCTTTGAGCATCCACCTCTGTATATTACAGGCTCTGGCAGAGCCTCTCAGGAGATCTTTCCATCTTCAGAAATCTTCGATTTCCTTCTTCAGATACTTGATGTTCTTGTCATACAGATTTTTCACTTGATTGGTTAGAGTCACACCAAGTTATTTTATATTATTTTTGACTATTGTGAAGGGTATTGTTTCCCTAATTTCTTTCTTAGCCTGTTTATCCTTTGAGTAGAGGAAGGCTACTGATTTGTTTGAGTTAATTTTATATCCGGCTTCTTTGTTGAAGTTGTTTATCAGCTGTAGAAGTTTTCTGGTGGAATTTTTGGGGTCACTTAAGTATACTATCATATCATCTGCAAATAGTGATATTTTGACTTCTTCGCTTCCAATTTGTATCCATTTGACCTCCTTTTGTTGTCTAATTGCTCTGGCTATAACTTCAAGTACTATATTGAATAGGTAGGGAGGGAGTGGGCAGCTTGATCTAGTCCCTGATTTCAGTGGGATTGCTTCAAGTTTCTCTCCATTTAGTTTGATGTTGGCTACTGGTTTGCTGTATATTGCTTTTACTAGGTTTATGTATGGGCCATGAATTCCTGATCTTTCCAATACTTTTACAATGAAGGGATGTTGGATTTTGTCAAATGCTTTCTCAGCATCTAATGAGATGATCATGGTTTTTTTTGTTGTTGTTGTTTGTTTGAGTTTGTTTATATAGTGAATTTATGTTGATGGATTTCTATGTATTTAACCATCCCTGCATTCCTGGTATAAAACCTACTTAATCATGATGGATGATTGTTTTGATATGTTCTTGAATTTGGTTTGTGAGAAATTTATTGAGTATTTTTGCATCTATATTCATAAGGGAAATTGGTCTGCAGTTCTCTTTTTTGGTGGGTCTTTGTATGGTTTAGGTATAAGCGTAATTGTGGCTTCATAGAATGAATTGAGTAGTGTTCCTTCTGTTTCTATTTTGTAGAATAGTTTGAGGAGAATTGGTATTAGGTCTTCTATGAAAGTTTGATAGAATTCTGCACTAAACCCGTCTGGTCCTGGGCTTTTTGTTTTTTCTTTTGGTTGGGGTACTTTTATGACTGCTTCTATGTTTAGATGGTTTATCTGGTCCTGACTTAACTTTGGTACCTGGTATCTGTCTTGAAAAATGTCCATTTTATCCAGATTTTACAGTTTTGTTGACTATAGGCTTTTGGAGTAGGATCTGATGATTTTTTGAATTTTCTTGGTTTCTGTTCTTATGTCCCCCTTTTAAGTTCTGATTTTATTAATTTGGATACTGTGTCTATGCATTCTGGTTAGTCTGGCTAAGGGTTTATCTATCTTGTTAATTTTCTTAAAAGAAGCAGTTCCTGGTTTTGTTGATTCTTTGTATAGTTCTTTTTGTTTCTACTTGGTTGATTTCAGCCCTGAGATTGATCATTTCCTGCCATCATTGGGTGTATTTGCTTCTCTTTGTTCTAGAGCTTTCAGATGTGCTGTTATGCTGCTGGTATATGTCATTTCCAGTTTCTTTTTGGAGGCACAGAGAGGTCTGAGTTTTCCTCTTAGCACTGCTTTCATTGTGCTCCATAATTTTGGGTAGGTCATGCCTTCATTTTCCCTAAATTCTAAAAATTCTTTAATTTCTTTCTTTATTTCTTCCTTAACCAAGTTATCATTGACTAGAGCATTTTTCAGTTTCCACGTGTGTGTGTGTGTATATATATACATATATATATACATGTGTGTGTATATATATACATATATATACATATATACACACACACATATATGTGTGTGTGTGTGTGTTTGTGTGTGTGTGTGTGTGTGTGTGTATGTGTGTGTGTGCTTTCCATTGTTTTTGTTGTTATTGAATACCAGCCTTAGTCCATGCTGATCTAATTGGATGCATGGGATTATTAAAATCTTCTTGTATCTGTTGAGGCCTGATTTGTGACCATGTGGTCAGTTTTGGAGAAGGTACCATGAGGTGCTGAGAAGAAAGTATGTTCTTTTATTTTAGGATGAAATGTTCTATAGATACCTGTTAAATCCATTTGGTTCAAATCTTCAGTTAGGTTCACTATGTCTCTGTTTAGTCTGTTTCCATGATCTGTCTATTGCAGAGAGTACGGTGCTAAAGTCTCCCACTACTATTGTGTGAGATACAATGTGTGCTTTGAGCTTTAGTAAAGTTTCTTTTATGAATGTGGGTGTCCTTGAATTTGAAGCATTGATGTTCAGAACTGAGAGTTCATCTTGGTAGATTTTTTTCTTTGATTAATATGAAGGGTACTTCCTTATCTTTTTTGATAACTTTTCATTGAAAGTCGATTTTCTTCTATATTAGAATGGTTTCTCCAGCTTGTTTCTTAGGAACATTTGCTTGGAAAATTGTTTTCCAGCCTTTTATTATGAGGTAGTGTCTGTCTTTGTCACTGAGGTATATTTCCTGTATGCAGCAAAATGCTGGATCCTGTTTAAATATCCAGTCTGTTAGTCTATGTCTTTTTATTGAGAAATTGAATGCACTGATGTTAAGAAATAGTAAGGAAAGGTGATTGCTGCTTCCTGTTATTTTTTTTATTAGAGGTGGAATTATTTTTATATAGCTACATTTTTTGTGGGGTTGTTGGAAGGAGATTACTTTCTTGCATTTTCTAGGGTGTAGATTTCCTCCTTGTGTTGGAGTTTTCCATCTATCATCATTTGTAGGGCTGGATTTGTGGAAAGATACTGTGTAAATTTGTTTTTGTCATGGAATATCTTGGCTTCTCCATCTATGTTAATTGAGAGTTTTGTTGGCTATAGTAGCCTGGGTTGGAGTATGTATTCACTTAGTGTCTGTGTGATGACATCTGTCCAGGATCTTCTGGCTTTTATAGTCTCTGATGAGAAGTCTGGTGTAATCCTGATAGGTATGCCTTTATACTTGACCTTTCTCCCTTACTGCTTTTAATATGCATTCTTTGCTTTGTGGATTTGGTGTTTTGATTATTATCTGATGGGAGGAATTTCTTTTCTGGTCAAGTCTATTTGGAGTTCTGTAGGCTTCTTGTATATTCATGTGCATCTCTTTCCTTACGTTAGGGAAGTTTCTTCTCTAATTTTGTTGAAGATATTTACTGTCCCTTGAAGTTGGGAATCTTCTCTCTCTTCTGTACCTATTATCGTTAGGTTTGGTTTTCACATTGTTTCCTTGATTTCATGGAAGTTTTAGTATAGGAGTTTTGCATTTTGCATTTTCTTTGGCTGTTGTGTCAATGTTTTCTATGGTGTCTTCTGCCCCTTAGAGTCTCTTTTCTACCTCTTATAATCTTTACGTGATGCTTGCATCTATGACTCCTGATCTCTTTCCTAGGTTTTCTATCCCAAGGTAGTCTCCCTTTGTGATTTCATTATTGTTTCTACTTCCATTTTTAGATCCTGAATGGTTTTGTTTGATCCATTTTTAGATCATGAATGGTTTTGTTTGATTCATTCACCTGTTTGGCTGTGTTTTCTTGGAATTCTATAAGGGATTTTTGTGTTTCCTGTTTAAGGGCTTCTAGCTGTTTACCTGTGTTCTTCTGTATTTCTTTAAGGGAGTTATTTATGTCCTTGTTAAACTCTGCTATTATCATCATGAGATGTGATTTGAAATCTGAATCTTGCTTTTCCAATGTGTTGGGGTGTCCAGGACTTGCTATGGTAAGAGAACTAGGTTCTGATGATGCCAAGTAACCTTGGTTTCTGTTGCTTATGTTCCTTTGCTTTCCTCTTGCCATCTTGTTATCTACAGTGTTACCTGCACTCACTGTCTCTGAGTGCAGCCTGTTCTGCCTGTTATCTTGGTTGTGTCAGATCTCCTCAAAGTCCAGCTATTAGTATAAGTGCCTCCAAAGCCTGTGGTATCTCATGGGTGGGTCTCACAGACCTGTTGCCACGGTAACAGCCACCATAACCATATTCCCAGAATCCATCGTGCTCACTTTCCACCTTTACCTGTGGGTACTACATCAGAACCCATATTCCCTATATATATATATATATATATATATATATATGGAACATTCCTCTCTCTTTCTCTCTCTCTCTCTCTCTTTCTCTCTCTCCCTCCCTCCCTCCTCTTTTCCTGCTACTGCCCCTTCTCTCCCTCTCAATTAAACCTCTTACACGTGGAACTCTTTGGGTCTAGTGTGTGGTATGTTCTGACTCAACCTGTCATTCTAACACATCTTTTGGTGCCCAAACCCGGGAATTGGTTATTCCATCAGCAGCCTCATGACCACATGGATCGGGCACAGCACCAGCAACCAGGGCTGTTGTGAGTATGTGGGTTCATGGCCCCCTCAGCTGGTGACTACAACAATTACAGGCTTTCACCATGCAAGCTGCTGCTGCTGAAGCCACCACCAAGTTGCAGCAGAGGAACTGGAGCCACAGCCACACACCCTGGGACATATGAACTTCTACCATGTGAGCCGTGCCCCACCTGGTCTATCATGTGGGGCTAGCCTCTGCTCAGGCCCACACCTACACATTCAGTTTTACGTTTTCTATTTATCAGTCTGCTATAATTCTTGCACAGACACCAGCATATTGTTGGTAGGATCAGTCAAGGAGAGGACCTCCAGCTTTCCAGATACGGCCTGGCCAGCCTTCTCTGGGAACTATGGGATTTACAGTCACACCTCCCAGTTGATATACGTCTTATGACTTCTGCCATTGGTTGCCCCTCCCTCAAAAGCAACTCTTTGTTCCTCAATTATTCCGGGCTTTTGCAGCTGAAAAATCCTTGGAAACAGGGTTGGTTGCTTTCCACAGCAGGCACACAGGGTCTGCTGGGTAGCCACTAGGGAGGTCCTCGTGATGACTTGGCTCACTAGCCTGGCTGATACTTCTTGGTTTTTGGACTATTCTCAGGATGCTGGTATGAATAGTCCAACTACTCACCAATGGGTGTCAGAATGTCTTCGACCATACCTCCAGGCATTCCACTGGGATGTCTCCTGGAAAATCTCAAATCTTTGAAGCTAATGCCTGACTTGAAGGTATCAAAATTAATATATCCCTGCAATAAGATCTGGATTAAATATCAGCTAGATGGGAGTTCAAAATGGCCACTTAATGGCACCCTAGATCCAACCATTTTAAGGGATCTTAATACATACTGCCAGCAAACTGGTAAATAGAAAGAGGTTCCTTATGTCCAAGCATTTATCTATCTCCATTTCAATCCCTCCTTATGCTCTTCTTGTTCCTCAACCCAACTTCTCTTAGCCATGAAATCTGTACAACTTCCACTAGATGACGCTACAATGCTAGATCCAGCTAATGAACCACCCCCTTTTCATAGCAGACCTGTCTCCATGGCACTGAAAACCCAAACTGCTGCCTTAGTTTCTCTTCCTCACCAGGATGCCCCAGAGCCTGCTATTTCTACCTCTTCAGACCCCTCCCCTTCTTCTTCTGTGCCAGCTGTGGGCCGCTCTAAAGGCCCCAAATTGGCAGCTACCTTCACTCCTCCTGTCACCTGCTCTAAGGCTACAGCCAAACCTCCAAGTCCTTCCTCCCCGGAGACACCTGACCCAGCAATGGTCCTACCTCTAAGGGAAGTTGCTGGAGTAGATGGTCTTGTCAGAGTACATGTTCCATTCTCACTTAGTGAACTTTCCCAAATAAAAAACAGACTGGGGTCCTATATTTCTAACTCTTCCAAGTTTATTAAAGAGTTCCAGTATATCACTCAGTCTTACAGCTTGACTTTCCATGATGTTCATATCATTCTTAATAATAACTTACTTCCTGAGGAACACAGACGAGTCTGGGAAGAGGTAAGAGTGCATGTAGATGGAATTCACCAAACAGACGGCACATATCCAGTTGGCTCTGAGACAGTGCCAGACCAGGATCCCCGGTGGAATTACAATTCTGCAGGTGGTATTTTAGCCAGGGACAGGTTCATTACATGCCTTCTGGCTGGTCTTAGAAAAGCAGCCATAAAGCCAGTAAATTTTGAAAAACCTCAAGAGGTTGTCAAGGACAAGCAGGAGATTCCATCTCAATTTTTAGAACTCCTTACAAAGGCTTTATTACAGCATACCAATCTGGACCATGAAAACCCAGAAGGTAAGCAACTTCTGATGACCTACTTCTTTTCCCAGAGTTACCCTGACATAAAAGCTAAACTTAAAAACCTGGGGAGGGGGAACCCTAACTCCACAGGCAGAAATCTTAGCACTGGTCTTCAAAGTTTACTATGGGAGAGATGATAAAGTCCACAAACAAAGATACAATACGCTGGCAAAGGCTTTCCGACTAGCCCCAAACACTACCCCAGACTCATGGTCCCCTAAGATTCAGAGATCACTAGGTACCTGCTACAAATGTGGTAAAAAATGTCAATGGGCAAAAGCCTGCCCTAATGTCCACAAGCAAAGAGGGCCATGCCCTAGGTGCCATCAAGAGGGACATTGGGCTGTTGATTGCCCTCATGTTACACAGAACAGGGGGACATCACTCCTAGATAACCCTCCAACTGATCTCCTAGGCTTGGCTATGGCTGACTGAGGAGGCCCAAGCTCCCCTGATCGGACCACTGCCAACATTAGCAGGGAGCCCTGGGTATATATCGTGGTATGTGAGTGTCCCATCTCCTTCCTTTTGAACACTGGAGCCACTTAATTGGTCCTGATGGAATTTTGGGAGCCCACTTCTTCTCGTTTTCCTATTGTTGGGGTAGAAGGACAACCTTACTTCCCTCTCCAGATTTCACCACTTAGTTGCATTTTTAGGGGTGTACCTCTCACCCATCCCTTTTTGGTAGTGCCAACATGCCCTGTCCTTTATTGGGAAGGGATCTTCTAGCTAGGCTGGGAGCCTCTATTTCCTTTGCTCCCCACATTCTCCTAAACCCAGGCTCGCCACAGTTCCTCTGCTGCCATGCACACTTTGCCTGACGGCGGTATTTGAGGCGTAAACTTCAAGGAAAGTCAGTCTCCTGCCTCTGCATTGTCGCCTGGCACCCCAAACTCAGAGGTGGCCCAGATATGTCCTCGTACTAGTGTGCTAGGAACTCACCAAGATATCATTTTCTTACAGCTAGCAAGAGAAAATTCGGACATTGCTTTCTGACCTTCACCAATGTTTCCAACTATCCTAGTTTAATGTTTTAAGTACTAGAGAGTAATTGAAAGGTTTCTCTCACTCTAAGACATTAGCTGAAAGAGTTAGGTCGGGATTCCCCTCTGCCTGCCTCCAGCAAGAACCAGAGAATTAGCATAAGAATACCTCAACAGGGAGGGCTCCACCCCTCTTCCTCCTGCTTCACACCTAGCTACCAGACCCTACTGACCTTGGTGTGGGGGTCGCTTGCCTATGTGACTTCAGTCTAGCACTAGGACTGGGGGAAGAAAGACTTAGAATCACATGCAGGACTAGCACTAGAACTAAGATGGGCTAGGACTCAGATTCATGTATCTCTCGCAGTCCCCCAGGCCCAGAGCACTTGGGCCAGGGGGATGCGGCACCAGTTCAGAGGAGATAGCTGCTGCTTTAGACCCAGTATGTTTCAGATAGCCTCAGATGTACCACAACTGTTGAGCTGCCAAATTTTTCATTTCTCTTTTACAATGATTGTAAAAGCCTCATGTCATTTTTAAAGAAATACACTCAGACCTTACACCACTCGTGTCTAGTCTGTTTGTCAAAAGCCGAATCCCGTGCACACCTGGCTAGAACCCATTGTCCTGTGGAATAAGGGACCCCACAAGAAATCCCAGTCCATGGCACTCTGCTCCTTCTCCTAGACAGGCAACTTACTAACACTACCATGCTATTTCCTTTACCAGCTTTTCAGGTAGATCCCTGAGTCTAGGACATCCAAAACCCCTCTGCTGCTAAACACCATTCTCCTGTTGTCGTCCAATTTCTGGACTCTACCAGGTACATAACCCAAGCATTGTCTTCTTCTGTTAAGACCCAACTACAGCTTACTCCTGAGGACTTAAGCTTCTTAAAATCTATCACTGCTTCTTGCAAAATCTGTCAAAAGTCTGACCCCAACTCAAGGTATTGTAGCACCCCTTTTCCTACCCATCAGGCTAGAGGTTCCCTTCCTGGAACTGACTGGCAACTTGACTTTACCCGTATGCCCACTGTCAGGCGTGCCAAGTACCTTCTGGTCTTGGTGGACACCTTCTCGGGGTGGGTAGAGGCATTTCCCACAACTAACAAAAGGGTTCAGACAGTCTGTGATCTTCTCCTCCAAGAGATCATCTCATGGTTTGGTGTCCCAGCCTTTCTCCAATCAGATAACGGTCCTGAATTTACTTCCCAAGTCTCTTAAATCCTATCTAAAGCCTTAGATATCCCCTGGCATTTTCACATTTCTTACCACCCTCAATCTTCTGGTAAGGTAGAAAGAACTAATCATTCTTTAAAAACCACTCTTGGTAAGCTGCCACAGGAACTTCACCTTGATTGGGTAAAACTCCTACCTCTGGCTCTTTTCAGGTTATGAGCTCTCCCAAATTGACATCTCCTCATTTCTCCCTTTGAACTCATGTATGGATGTCCAGTCCTAACTCCTGGTCTTTCACCTAAATACTCTCCCCTCCCAGACCATCTACTTACTCCATAACTTTGCCACCTTCATTCTCTCCTATGGAACTTTACTGACCACCATCTACCTCGGCCATACACTGTCTCCTGTCCACTGCCTATCAACATTGGAGACCAAGTCTTTCTATCCCCTCCAAGTCATCAGCCCTCTCCTCTCTCTCTCAAATGGTAGGACCCATTTAAAGTAATTCTTGTGACCCCTACAAGTGCTAAACTCGAAGGACTCTCTCATTGGGTCCATCTGTCTCACCTTAAACCTTTCATTCCTCCACCTAAAAATGACTCTTCTTCATACACATCAATCAGTCTTTTGTTTTAACTTTTTTTAAAAGATTTATTTATTATATGTAAGCACACTGTAGCTGGCTTCAGACACTCCAGAAGAGGGTGTAAGATCTCATTGCATATATCTCATTGTGAGCCACCATGTGGTTGCTGGGGTTTGAACTCAGTACATTTGGAAGAGCAGTCAGTGCTCTTACCCACTGAGCCATCTCACCAGCCCATACACATCAATCTTAACAAGACCATGCTCTGTTAAGCTCCAGAGGACAATGAGACTGCCCACCTTATCCTCAATCCCAGAAAATGAGACTCCATTCTGGGAGTCAAGCTTGACCTCACTAGATTAGACATGGGTTTCTCATCCTCCCCTGTTATATCCCCTCTTCATTTCAGTCATCCATTGGACTCCTGACAGCCTCTGTTTAAGGGCTAAAACCTGAGAGCTAAGGCAGATGCTCTCTGTTGACTGTTTGTCTTTGAAGAAGCCACCTGACCACGCCTACCACCTGAATATACCCATGGCCTGAGCATGCCCACTGCCTGAGTATGCCAGCCCCCTGAAGATCTTCTGAACCTGGAGACTTTGGCACCTGAACTTTCTTTATAGTTAATCCAGAGACTTGTTTTCAGTTTCCCCTGTGATTATAAAAACCCTTGTTTGTTCTCAGTAAAGTGGAGCCTTGATTGGGACAAAACTTGGCTTCATGTTTTCTCTTGCATTTCAAACCCTCTTTTTCAGGTCCTTTATTCCCTCCTAACTGAGGAGAAGTCTGTTCATGAAACTGCGGGCAGTTTCAAATGGTGCCTGAACGTGGACTCAGGTATGGAGAATTTATAGGGGACATACTGTCAAAGCAGGGCCCTGCCTAAAAATTTAGAAGGTAAGAATAAAAGGTTGTATACCATTCTGCATGGTAGGCAAATTTGATGCTAGGCCTAGCCTTGTTTTTATATGGTAGAAGTATTGCCTTGTAAGAATGGTACGAGACTAGGTTGGATTGGCGCTGACCCGGCATTTTAATTCACCTAGGGAAGTGACAGTAAATATGGGTTTGAATGAGTCAAAAGCAGCGATACAGAGTATAAATAAGTTGCTTCAGGCAAGAGGAATTAAGGTGGAAAAAAATGCATTGAAAAACCTCTCAGATGAGATAGAATCTTGTTGTCCATGGATTCATGAAGTAAGTGATTTGAATAAAAGAACATGGGAAAAAATTGGAAAAGCTCTGAGGAAAAATCAGGCAGAAAAATTCACTCTCCACCTTTGGGCACTCCTGAAGGACATTATAGAGGACAGAGACAGAGTGTCAGAAAGTGAATTGAGCTCACAGGAATCGGAGAGCTCAGATAAGGAAGAAAAAGAGATTCAAAATACTTGTTTAGAAAGCAGAACTTCTAAGTCTGGTGGAGAGGAGTTGCTTTCACCTGTTAATTCTAGGTCTGCTATGACAGGAGAGAAGGATCAGGGAGATTTACAATTAAGTAAGTTGGAGTTTGAAGTCAAGTTGCAGAAATTAACTAATGGGTAGAATGAACTAAAGGCGGTACCACGCAAAAGAAAGGACAGCAATTTTGAGACATGTCAATCACCTTTAGAGAAAGCAATTAGGCTAGAGAAAATGGGCAAGACACTTCAGGAGTGCTAGTGTTTCCTGTGGTGGAAAGGCTTTCAAGACAATATCTTGTTGGGAAACGAGTGTAGGGGCAAGCCCCAGTCCCCCTTCCTAAAACAACAGGCAGCATATGGGGCCATGAGGCTGCCACCCAGCCAAGGAAATTCGTCTTTGAACTTTTCAGGGCAACCCCAGGAAGTGCAGGATTGGACCTCTGTTCCACCTGTCACACAGTATTAACACCAGAAATGGGAGTTCAAATTTTGCCTACTGGAGTCTTTGGGCCTTTGTCTACAGAGACTTGGGGTTGCTTATAGGGAGGAATAGCTCAATTGTGAAAGGATTGCAGATTTATCCAGATGTTATTGATGGTGATTATCAGGGGGAGATTAAGATTATGGCTGCTTCATTTTGTGGTGTTCTTACAGCACCTGCTAATCAGAGAGTTGCTCAGATCAGAGGTAATTCTGATCCAAATTCTCCTAGATTTTTAACTAAAGAAGGAATGTCAGCTTTACAACAGGTAGAAAGAGCTATTGAAAATCAATTTGTTACTTATATAGATTATTCTTTACCTTTGCATTTGTTAATTTTCAATACAGCTCATGTTCCTACAGCATTATTATGGCAAAAAGCACCTCTCATGTAGATACATTCAAGGGTGTCTCCTAAACGTAATTTGCCATATTATGAGGCAGTAGCTCATATGATCATGCTTGGTAGAAAGCAAGCACTGACTTACTTTGGCAAGGAGCCAGATGTTATCATTCAGCCTTTTGCTTTAGAGCAAGATTCCTGGTTAAAACAGCATATTACAGATTGGTTGCTTGCTCAAATAGGATTTCAGGGAATTATAGATAATCATTATACTCAGGATAAACTGATAAAATTCTTAAATGTGCATGAAGTGATATTTCCTAACATGACTACTTTACAACCTTTGAGTAATGCCCTTGTGGTTTTTACTGACGGTTCTTCTAAAGGACGAGCTGGATATCTTATGAATAATCAACAAGTAGTCATACAGACTCCTGGCCTCTCAGCTCAGATAGCTGAATTAACAGCAGTATTAAATGTGTTTCAGGATGTGACTGATGCTTTCAATCTCTTCACTGATAGTCTGTATGTGGCAAAGTCAATCCCTTTATTAGAAACTTGTGGTACATTTAATTTTAATACTACAGCTGGATCCTTATTTTCACAATTGCAAAATGTCATTCTTGCATGGAAAAATAGACTTTATATTGGTCATATACAAGCTCACTCTGGTCTTCCTGGACCATTGGCTGAAGGTAATAATTGTATTGACAGAGCTCTTGTAGGAGAAGTCTTAGTTTCAGATCCTGTTGCACTAGCTAAGCAGGATCATAATAAATTCCATCTTTCTAGCCATACTTTAAGACTCAAACATAAAATTTCCAAAGAACAAACAAGAATGATTGTAAAACAATGCCCTAGTTGTGTTATTTTGTCTCCAGTTCCACATTTAGGGGTAAATCCAAGAGACCTTATGTCCAATCATATTTGGCAAATGGATATAATTCATTATGCAGAATTTGGAAAGCTTAAATATATACATGTTTGTATTGATACTTGTTCAGGATTTATATTTGCTTCCCTGCATACAGGAGAGGCCTCTAGGAATGTAATTGATCATTGTTTACAAGCATTTAATGTTATGGGCTTACCTAAAGTCATTAAGACAGACAATGAGCCAGCTTACTCTGTCAAAAATTTTGTGTCATTTTGTGAAAATTTTGGCATTAAACATAAAACTGGAATTCCCCATAACCGAATGGGACAAGGGATTGTTGAACGTGCACACTGCACTCTTAAAAATTGGCTTTTGAAAACTAAAGGAGGGAATTTGTATCCTCCTAGATCTCCAAAGGCACACCTTGATTTTGTGTTATTTCTTTTGAACGTTTTGCAGACTGACATCAAGGGTCATTCTGCTGCAGATCGACATTGGAATCCTAATACTTCAAGTTCTTATGCCATGGTGAAGTGGAGAGATCTACTCACTAATGTTTGGCATGGTCCAAACCCTGTTTTGGTTTGGGGTAGAGGGTCTGTGTGTATTTTTTCTCAGAAAGAGGATGAAGCTCGTTGGCTTCCTGAAAGATTAATGTGCCAGGTGGACTTAGAGCCACAGCTTTCTTAGCAAATTGTTTAAACGCACTGCTGAAAAGTCTTTTTTCTTTTTCTTTTATTTTTGAGCTGACAGCTTTTTCTGTCACTCTGGAAATGCCTACTTGATCTGGAAAAATTTGCTTTATCCCAAAGCAAAATAAACAATTTGAATTCACTTGCTTATGCCTGGAGCAAAAGTAAAAGTCACTCCTACAGCATTCAGCTGTTTCAGGCTGGTGAAATCCTGAAGTACTAGCCTGAATTTATTACTTTGCATTGGAATTAAGGCTTATTCCCAGTAAAGGTTCCTAGAATCAGAGTTGACATGTTGCAGCTCAATCAGGTACCTATACTTATCTTCAGTACAGTGGTGTGCAGCTTTGTGATAACTTCAGAGAAGGTGGTTTTCAAGACTATGGCAGTTTGTGGACTTTGCAGACAATAAAGGCATGTCCTGATATTGGGTGCACAGAAGAGGGTGTATTTTGAAAACCTGCATTCTACGAGTTAGGGCTCTGGCAAATAAATCAACCTAAGACAGAGGCACGTGCCGAGTGGCTGTGTTTTTGAAAAAACACAAAATAAGCCCGGTTTACAGTATAAATTAGATGTATGTGTTCTCAAAGATGGGTCAGCTATTTTGCCAAGAGATATTATATTATATTGTAGGTGATATTCACCCAGGAACCATGAAAATTTCCTGTGCAGAACTATGATGTTTGAGTATGTCTTTGTTCTGCAATGTTTTAAAATAAAAAGGGAGGAATTGTTACATCCCCTCTTCACTTCAGTCATCCATCGGACTCCTGACAGTCTCTGTTTGAGGGCTAACACCTGAGAGCTAAGACAGATGCTCTCTGTTGACTGTTTGTCTTTGAAGAAGCCTCCTACCACCTGAATACACCCATCACCTGAGCATGCCCACTGCCTGAGTATGCCAGCTAGCCACCTGAAGATCTTCTGAACCTGGAGACTTTGGCACCTGAACTTTCTTTATAGGTAATCCAGAGACTTGTTTTCAGTTTCCCCTGTGATTATAAAAACCCTTGTTTGTTCTCAGTAAAGTGGAGCCTTGATTGGGACGCAACATGGCTTCATGTTTTCTTTTGCATTTCAAACCTTCTCTTTCAGGTCCTTTATTCCCTCCTAACTGAGGAGAACCCCGTTCATGAAACTTCGGGCAGTTTCACTCCCCCTGTTGTTTATTTTTATCAAGGGTAGCCCTTATATCTGGAGATTCGAGGTTCAAGAAACCCCCACAGATAACAAGCAGTCTTTCCAAATAGGGTCAGGAAACTAATCCATAGCTAGATGCCAGGAACCAATCCAAATTGCTATCATCCCGGTATCTGTAATCCTGTCTAAATATTATGATCTCTATACTTGCTTTCTCTTTGACCAGACAAAATATTATTGTAGAAAATGGCCAGATGAATATGGGAGCTGCCCATATTGGTCTTGTCAAATACATATGCTAAGATCATGGATCAATCATTTCTTCTATCAACACAGCAAGACAATCTTTTTCTACATACAAGACCTATGGGATTCCAGGTGGGAGACAGAAGTTGTTGGTAAGCTCTATTGTAAAAATCAGCCCAGGTCCCCAGTATGTACCATCCATATCCAGAGAAAATGTGTCTCAATTGCCCAACCCCTGGATATCAGAAAAGCAGGGGAGATAATCAAACACTCCTCTGAGGTCCTTACATCTTTGACATCACCCCCATAAATGGCACTAACTTGTCATTTTGCCTTTTACTTCAGACCTTGACCTTAGCATACCAACTCCTTAATATCATCAGACCTGGATGCTTTAAGGATTGCTGGTTATGTGTACCCCCTGGAACTAACTCACAATTATCACTTACAGAATCTCTGGTGATACTGCCAAGTAACATTACCTCATCCTTTGTAAGCTGCCCTGGCTCCAATGTTGCCATGACTTCACACCATTCCTCTGTCCCTCTCTTTGGCGTGGCAACCTGTTTTAAGGCCTCTGGGACTAATTCAGTGGGAATGCTGAGCTCCCCAGAATGCAATAGAACCATAACCCTTGATATATCATTTCTGCCACAATGCCCTACAATCCAAAACACAACAATTCTTTGTGGCACTCAGGCACATCATTGCCTACCTGCTAGCTGGTCAGGAGTTTGCACATTAGTACTTCTTTTCCCTGAACCGGGAGTAATCCAGGGAAACAAGCTCCTGCCAATTCCAGTTGTAGATATGATAGCTGCCCAACATAAGAGGGCAGTCCAAATTGTGCCACTCTTGGTTGCTACGAGAATAGCCATAGGTGTTGGTACTAGAGTTGCAGGGATAACGACTTTCATGACCCAATATAATACATTCACTTCCCAGTCTCAAAGCAATTTTTAAAAAATGTCTGAAACTGTGCTTACTATCCAAAACCAGATCGATTCTTTGGCAGACGTGGGGACTAGATGTCCTGACAGCTAAAGAAGGTGGTCTTTGCCTATTCCTCCAAGAGGAATGCTGTTTCTAAGTCATCCAATCCAGGATAGTAAGAAATAAAATCCAGGAGCTACAGTCAGACAAAAAAAATTTCAGGGACCGTGAGACCTCCAGTTCTGAGATTTTTGAAAACCTCATATGGAAGTGGATACTCCCATTTGTAACTCCTTTCCTAGTCATCTTCCTGGTATTATTATTTGCTCCCTGCCTCATTAATCTTGCTTCTACATTTCTTCAACAGCAAATACAAAAAATTTCTAACCAAACTATTAATCAGCTCCTGTTACAGGATTACCAGCCACTGGCCACAGATCAGCCACTGGCCACAGAGGAACCTGATGTGAATGTTTACCAGGTGGATCCCAATGGTTAAAGTCATTTACCTCCATTGATGATGCCCCTAGACAGTAGGAAGTAGCTTAAGAGACACAATGCCCTCATTCCCTTTTCACCATCCACTTCTCCTTCCCTTTTTCTTTCCTTCTCTTTATAATATCAAAAAGGTAGGTATGTTAGCATCAGTGCCTCCAAAGCCTGTAGTGTTGCATGGGCGGGTCTCACAGACTTATTGCCAGGGCAACAGCCACCATATTCCCAGAATCCATTGGGCTCACCTCCCACCTTTACATGCAGCCACTACGTCAGAACCCATATATATATGTCCTCCCCCTCTATTTCCCCCCTCCTCTTTTCCTGCTACTGCCCCCTCTCTCCCTCTCAATTAAACCTCTTACACGTGGAACTGTTTGGGCCTAGTGTGTGGTATGTTCTGACTTGACCTGCTGTTCTAATACATCACCAGCTGTCTCTTTGATCCTGTGTATAAGAGCTCCTGGGAGTCAAGCTGCCTTTGGGATTCTGAAATCCTGGAGTGACCAAGCTCCTGAGATCCTATCATATAATCCTATGATCCTAGGCATCTTAGAGCACTTGGGAGTAGAGCTTCCTCTGGGTGTTGTGGGGCTTGGTGCAGAGCTAGTGCCCAAGGTCTGCTCAGGGCACTGGCTCAGACAGGAAGGAACTGTGCCAATGGCAGGGTGGGGATTCCTGCTGATCCCTGAGGTTCCGAGTTACTCTCTGTGTTGGGCTGATGTTCATATTCATCATATGATTCTAATGTATTATCAGTGTTACATAATGATCTGAGTTTCTTAGCCTCTAAAAAAGAAAATGATCAAGAGTACACTTTGCTGAAACATTCGGCCTTCTAATCATTCCAGATAGCTGTACTTAGGATGATTCATTTTTAATGTATAGTAATAATAAGTTAGCATAACAATTAGGATCCAGAAAGAAATATATAAAACTTACAAAGAGTGAACCTGAGTTAAATATTTACAACATTGTGCACTGGTAACAGGTAATAATTATAGAATGAAATAAAAATTACTGTATGTAAGGCTGCCTACGATAAGGTATGGGAACTAAGCAAATTCAAGACATTATCTGAAGGGAAAGAGGGTAAAAACTGATACATACACATTTTATCTTTTCTGGTCCCATTCTTCTCTTGGCTTCTGGATTAAAAAGTTATAGAGCTAGAATTTTGTTTTGAAACAATCTATAAAAGTCTTCCTCTGATGGAGAGTATAATAGAGGAGTACATCTGAGCATAGCAATGGGGAAAATCAACCACAGAACATGTGCTGATGTATAGAAATAGTCATGTCATATTGATTAGACATTCAAATAAAATCAAACCATTTAGGGCTTTCCAGAAGACAAAGCTAGCATTGAAAATTACATTTTATATTACAATGACTATTTTCTATTAGCTTGTATTCATGTACCTTGTCAACACAGAAATAATAGATTATAACAAAGATGACTAAAAGACAAATGAAGGATGATACATTTTCATATGCAATTCTTGATGAAAATTAGTTGTACAAGACATTATTACAGAGTACATTTTCTTGCATTTTGATTCATTTGGGCACAGTTTTGTAGGAAAATTATGTATGTTAAACATTCTTACAATTTCATTCAATAACATTAATCTTAATTATTACAGAAAATATCATTTTGGTCCTTTTTCTTCTGGATGTCCCCCCCACCAAAATATACAGAATGGTTTGATTAAAGACAAATCATTTAGGTGTAAATTTATTTTCATATTACTAGAGGGATCCTGTATGTCCTTGTTTTTCAAGGTAGATTTATTTTGTTATGAATTTTTTGTTTTAATTGTTTGTATGTGAGTATGACTTTGTGGAGGTATATGCATATGAATAAAGGTGCCAGTGGAGCCTGAGAGAAGACATCAAGTTCCCAGGAATTGGATTGTGAGCTGGTAATGATGAGCTGCCTGACATGGGTCCTGTGCTTAACCTCTGGGTACTTTCACTGCAGGTGCTCAGATTTGCAGGTTTCTCTGAGATAAGTAATCTCAGTAATGTGTCTCAGAATCTTATCAAGGAAAAACAGAGATCTGGAGCCTTCCCTAATGACTGCATTTGCTCTGTGGTTTCTGCTGGACCAGAGCAAGTCAACCTTCGCTCAGGGTCTTCTCATTGCACTGGAGTATCATATTCCAGTGTAGATTGAGAGAGTACCTACCTAGAAACCTACATAGAGCTGGATGCTATATCATACTAAAAACAGTTCTCTGTTGATGCTGCACAGACTCATCCTCACTCAGTCCTGGGATGCCACACTTTTTTACTATAGTCTTTTGATGAATATTTGCTTATTTAATTGAGATCCAGTTAATTGATATTTCTTTAATTGTTATTTACTTAATTTCACTTAAAGTTTCCCAACTGAGATACTCAGCATCACCAAGAAACTTGACAAAAACCTGGAATCAACTGAGAAAAGCAAATTCCAACTGAAGAAACTCCTCTCAGATTGGCAGGTGGTATGTTTAAAGGGTATTTTCTTGATTGCCTACTGGGTCAGGAGAGTCAAGCCCACTGCAGGTATGTCATAGTCAAGTAGGCTAGAGCTGTATAAGAAAGGTAGCTGACTGAAGAGGAAGCCGGTAATCAGCTTCCTCCATGATTTCTGCTTCAGGCTTCTGCCTCCAGTTCCAGTTTTAGCTTTCCTTCTAATGGACTATAACTCATAAGATGAAATCAACATTTTCTCACTAAGTTGCTTGTGGTAGTGGAGTTTATCATGTCTGTACAATAAGCAAACTAGAATATGGCAGTACTCCACAATCATAAAGATTTTGTTCTCTAGATTATACTTTAAAAATTATGAAATTTGATTTTTTTTTTCGAGACAGGATTTCTCTATGTAGCCTTGGCTGTCCTGGAACTCACTCTGTAGATCAGGCTGGCCTCGAACTCAGAAATCTGCCTGCCTCTGCCTCTTAGGTGCTGGGATTAAAGGCATGTGCCACCACCGCCTGGCATGAAATTTGATTTTATACTTAAATATTTTTCTTCCATACAGCATAGAAATACTTTGAAAGTGAATTAAACTTCTAATAGACTTATTATGAGAACATTTCTTGACAACTTTAATATTTCTATGAGTGTGTTTCTTCATTATGTTCACCTATGGCCAACCATGTTAACATTGCTGTAGAGATGACAGTGTGGCTAGGTGGGCAGTGTTCCAGTTTTAGTGAGGTGTGTAACTCTATCCTCCACTAGTCTGCAAGTTAAGATTTTAATTAGGGAAAAAAATGGCAGGTTTTCCACCCTTACCATGTTAAGCCTATAATATAGATGTCTCCCTATATACAGGGTTCTCTCTCTCTCTCTCTCTCTCTCTCTCTCTCTCTCTCTCTCTCTCTCTCTTTCTCTCTCTGTGTATGTGTGAGATGTTGTTTTTAAAAGATCATTTAGTAATAATGGGATGGATAAAGAACCATGCATCATTCTGTAATTCATGAATTCATAAAGAAAGATACAGAATTAGAGGGGAGTGTTTAATGTGCCTCCTGGAGGGAGTAGGTATTTTTTGTGTACAGAAACAGAAGATCAGGATGTAGCATCTTACAAAAACGTCTATTACTCCTCATTATTTACTAAGCCTTCCATGAGTGTTTGCTGGTGAATTTTCTGTGTGTGGACTATATTTCCTAACTCCTCTGCCTCCCACTGGCCCATAAATATTTCCCATGCAGTTCCCCTTTCCCATCTTGATGTGTGCTGACTGCAGACCAGGTATGGAATGAGTCCTCCATCACAGAAAGCTGCGTGAGTGTTTTACATAATAGATAACTTCACTTTATGGGTGTCAGTGGTTCTGGACACATGTTAAATAATAAAGCCTTATTTGTCTAAGTTTCTGAGATTTCAAGGCCCTTTAAAAGCAGCTATTGCAATGGGCTTTAATGCAATACCAAATGCCAGCTGTGACAGATAGAGAATGCTGTTTCATTTTCCTTTTCTTAGAGAAAAAATATTAAAAATGGAAAAGTCATGGTCAACCTAACTGGAAATAAAATGAAGGTTTAAAGTACCCTACATCACACCTACAAGTACTTGCAATGAAACAGACTATTTTCTGCCTCCAGTTAAATTGTAACAAGTCAGTCAGGCAAAGAGCAAGAAAGCAGGATTCAAGAGAAAAAAGTAACAATGGTATTTAAGTAGATCATCCTTGCTTCAACTTCTAGTAATGCAATGAGAATGAAAAGAAAGCCAGTTACACTTAAAGGAATGTATCTATATGGCCTGTAAAATTAATTAAAATTCCTTGTATTTTCTCACCTACTGGGCATGCTAAACTCTGAGACATATGACTGTTCTTATCAAAGTGCACCACAGAGAAAGCCTCCAAACAAATGCATAGGTAGAAGAATGGGGGAATTCCAGTTGATGGCATGGCTGTGTTCATCTTTTGTTTTTTGCTATTCTTCACAGGTGGTACCCCACAAGGATCCTTTGGTAGTGTAGGATTATCTCTCACTACCTCACAGGAGAGATAAACTTACAGCACTCTTGTTTCTCCTGCCAGCTTTGTCCCTTGGAGACCAGCCCTGCTTTGAGCTAGAAATCTGTACCTCATTGTTCTTGGATCAACTGGGATCTTTAGACTGCAGCATACTTCCTCTCAGCCAGCTAAGGAATTCTCAGAGTCAAAGACTGGTTCACTATTTTTGTCCCCTTGGCCATTACTTCTTTAAATGAAGCTTGGCTCAAGAGCAGATGTGTTCCTTGTTCAGACTATCTCTGATTTTAGGCTAGACTTCTAGACAGTGTACAGCCAAGTGTATTGCTTATCTTGGTACTTTTGCCATCAATCTCTGTCCATTGTATTTGTGAATGGTCTTTGAACACCTTCCTCCTCATACTGATTGCCCACATTGCTACTCAGCCTGTCTTCAACCAACACAAATCTCTTCCCAGATCCTCTGCAGCTACTTGATAATTTCAGATTCCTTGCTTGACCATATATAAAGGATCTTAAACTCTCAGAATCTCTATTCCTTAAACTTGAATATTAAGCCACAGGTTAAAAGACAGTATATATATTTTCCTCCAGAGAGTGAGTGAATCTATCATGCCGTTATTGAATGTTCCTAAGATTCACCTAGGAGCCTTCACAGGTCAGATGATACTAGAGGCTGGGTGAAGAAGGCTGTGCCTAGGGATCACTACATGACCTATGTTATGCACTTGCAGGTGGCGAGTTGCCTAAAGCAAGTCCGAGGTGTTCATTTCTTGTTAGACACCAGACTAGACAAATATTATGAAACTAAACATTATTATTTTTAAAGATATCAAAAAGTCAAAAGACAAGAGGAAAAATAGAAGAGTCTTAATATTTAAGTATAGATATAAAAGTGGCTAATTTATGTAAAAAGAATTATAAGTAATTAATCATACAATTTTGTTATTATTCAATAAAATAGAGCAATTTCACCACTTTCTCAGATTTTTGAGGAATTAGTTATTTGTAGATACATAAGGATGCTAACTGGGGATACTGAACAGACATAAAGTACAACTGTGTCAAAACATGGCTTTTTCTTATTCATTCAGTTATGACAATGTCTTCTTGTTTAGCATCCAAGAATAAATTCAACTGTGGAGAGCCGTTCCAAGAGCGAGCGGTCTCATAAGCAAGCCGTCATTTGGCTAAGCTTGCTGCCATTGGTTGCTTCTGCATCTGGTGACCTATCCTCTTTTGATATGTGGCCAATTGGGATTGGCTAAGCTTGGGAGTACTCAACGGCCGAGGGTGGGCCGGATGGTGGAGCTTAAGTAATGGCTCCCCAGAGGCAGGAAGGCGGGGCTTAAGTAATGGCTCCCCAGAGGCAGGAAGGCGGGGCTTAAGTAAGGGCTCGAGAGAGGCAGGAGTGGCAGAAGCCAGAAGTAGGAGAGGCAGGCAGGAGGAGCAGGAGGGAGAAACATTGTTAAAAGGTTCCTGAAATAAACTGCAAAAGGAAGAGCTTGGGTTGTGTCCTCAGTGGTCATTTATCCCTCTTTTGGGAAAAATGATGAACCTGGACCTGTTAGTTCTAAGGTGTATGAGATAGAGGGGTCAGCCCAATTTAAAGAGTTCTTTGTTGTAGTGACAAAGCTAGATTCTAATCCAATATCCCCTTTGATGATTGAAGCATCCTTAGACAAAGACAAAACCCTATTTATATTCAACATCTCAGAGGTCACCAAAATCTCCTAGGCTTTTTGTCAAAGGGAAACAACCTGGCAGACCAGGTCACATCTGGACTCCAATGTCACACTCTCTCTGAGGCCACCTACTTTCACCTCTTGACCCATACCAACTGGAGGGGCCTCCATTATAGGTTCCCCCATATACCAGTCAAAGATCTTAAAAAGATTGTCCACAC
>NW_022196895.1:82070685-82074593 GCF_008632895.1 Mastomys coucha
TCAGACCTCTACTCTTGCCTGTTTCATTTAAAAACTAAAAGGAGGAACTGTGGAGAGCCATTCCAAGAGTGAGCAGTCTCATAAGCAAGCCCTCATTTGGCTAAGCTTGCTGCCATTGGTTACTTCCCCATCTGGTATCTATCTGCTTTTGCCACGTGGCCCATTGGGATTGCCTAAGCTTGGGAGTACTCAATGGCCTAGGGTGGGCCGGCCAGAGGCAGGAAGGCGGAGCTTAAGTAATGGCTCCCCAGAGGCAGGAAGGCGGGGCTTAAGTAACGGCTTGAGAGAGGCAGGAGCAGCAGAAGCCAGAAGTAGGAGAAGCAGGCAGGAGGAGCAGGAGGGAGAAGCAGGAGGGAGAAACATTGTTAAAAGGTTCCTGAAATAAACTGTAAAAGGAAGAGCTCGGGTTGCATCTTTCTTGTCGGACAAGGCAGACGCAACAGTTGGTGGCCTGTACGGGGAGGATGTAACATTCAACATTTTCATCAAATAACTTTCTATTCACAAATTTTTGTGTTTGAACCTGGAAATTATATGCAATACAGTAAACATCTAAAAGCCACAAGTAAGCTAAACAAACATGTAAACACCCGCTTATATTAGAAATAAAGCATCAGTGAATATAATCCAAATTGAAGTGCAACAATAAAATAATTAAATGTTCAATGAACACCAAAAATACAAAGTAATATTTATCAACAAATAAATTGTAAAAGCATCCATAGGATCCAAGAGACAGATACACAGCCAAAACCTGTCTGCTTATTCCATTTATTGTTGAGAGTCATTTATCCAATCTTCTGAAATTGTGCTTGCAGTTTATGTAATTTCTCTATACTATTGAATGCAGATCTACAAGCTATGCAACCACAACTGGAAATTGCCTAAATAAATGAAAATCTGATAACTCTTAATTCCTTAAGATTATTAGATTAAAAGCCCACTAAATTTCAGGATAGTAGGCTTCTGTTGTTGCCCCATTTTCAGCTGGCTATCTGTTTCTCTGCCAGCATTACAATTAAGTAGATTATAAGCAGCATTTGAAACAGTACACCTCTTTGCAAACTTCACGCAGAGTATGTGCACTGTCTTCAGGAAACAATAAAGCTACCACTGTAATTATATATTACAAAAAAATTCTATCTCGGTGTCATTGTATGATATGGTAAAAAACCATAGCAGCAGTACGGTGTGTTCTTAAAAACACTCTCATGCTGTCAACCCTATTTAGATCCAGGTAGGAGGGAACAGCCAGAGTGTTTACCCACAATCACCATTCTCTCATCCTTTATTACTGTGAATAAAATAAAAATACTGCAGGGAAATGCACTAGAAAAACTGAACTGTGTGGGCATTGTGTGGGGATGATGCATTGGAAAAAAATTAGATCAATTATTTCCAAATTTAAATTTTAAATCAGCTGTCAGATTGATAATGCTGTTGGAATTATGTAAGAGAATAATTCTAGATAACTCTCAAAATCCCAAAGTTAATCATTCAGTGTAAGCCAACTCTAGCACTATGGCTCAGCTCTATGCACCATTTCCTACATATGCACTATAGCTACTGTCATTAAGGTCAACAAAGCATAGTAAGTAAAAAAATTACGAACTTTAACTCTCCTCTCTATTCTATAAAATTCAGGGGCTGTAGAAAAATATGGTATGAAAAGAATTAGAAGTATACCACTGAAATGAAGTCTATAAGACCATAACAGATTAGTGTTATTTTCTGATGTATAGTTTTGTTCTGTATGTCCTTTGAATCATGTTCTTTTCTTGGCATTCATACCTTATTACCTTGATATCAGGTAAATTGTTATAGTTTGTCTCAACTTTCTTTAGTGGTTTGAATTCTGGAATGATAGCATGTCAAAGAATAGCCTCTGATCACACAGGGCGAAAGCAATAGAAGAGTTTTGTCAAGAGTTGGACTTATTAGAAACATACCTTTGGACTGTGTGAAGACATTAATGAATGTTCTAAGTGTGTTGTGAGAGCCACAGGAGTCCCTTCGATGTGGCAGTAGTGAAGACAGCTTAGTAGTTCACAGCAGACTGACCATGCTTACCTAAAAGGAATAGACATGCATGGAGATGAATCCATAGAGCACTCTGCTATCAGAGACAATGATGAAGTGATGTCATTTCCTTGTTTTGAAACATGATTTGAAATACAAGAGATAATGTAGGTAAGCCCTCTTTTCAAATATTTCCCATTTGGACAAATTAGGAATAGCCAGACACATGAGGAGGGAGGGTAGAACAATAAAAAGATCGCACTCCTTTCTGTGTTTCTGCATTTTCAATGAACAGAGGAGTAGGAGCAGTTGTCAAATGATGTGAATTTGTGTATTGTTTGAAGGCAATGTGTGTGGAATATCTTCAAAGTACAGATGAACAAATAACTTATTCTTTAATACCTTGCTCTTTGCAGAGGAAAGTAGCTACATATGACTCTTAAAAGCATCTATTTATAAATTGACCTTCCTATTTATTGTACTTTGAAATACTATTCATACTATTTTTAAAAATTCTCTTTTAAGTATTTCCAGTCATGGAAGATAAATTTGTGACTGAAAATGTCTGATCGTGACCAGGGATACTGGGACAGCTTGGAACTCCTTTGTGCTAGTGAGCATGTGTTTCTTACTGCACCCTAAAATTTACCCTTATATCTCATAAAGCTAATAAATGTTACACTGACATTTTGACGAGTAGTTGACATCCTTTAAAAAGTGAAGAAATGTCCTCAGTTGTAAACTGGGAGGTGATTCTGCAGTCAAAGCAAAGGATGAAGACAAGCTCTGTTCTGAACAATCATGACTAAAGTCTGGTTCATTTAAACATAGTCATTATGCAAACACCTGTAAAGTAAATGATATTATAATTCCTTGCAACTTTCATCAACATTTAATGAAAATGTATAGCTTATGTGAATTTGTATATGATAGTATATCTATATTTTATAATTAATAATATTAACATTAATATTAATTGTAATGAAAATTAGTATTAATAATAACATACTAATTAATTTTATATGCATTTTATAAAATTATTTTTATTCTTTCAGTATTTCACTCATGAACACAATGTATTTTGATCATATTCACCACAAATTCCCTTTTAACTACTCAACCCAGATCTCACTAACATCAATTTCACAATATCTCTTTATTTCATAATAATCCACTATGTCCAGTTACTATTGCCTATATTGCACAGGTCTAGGTCCATCTTCTGAGTACGAGAACCTTTCCAGAGATTTAAAAGCAAAAAATAATAATTGTGTCAGATGCACAAAACTTGCAGAATACATAACATAAATATATAAGCGATTGGTTGACTGTAGCCATATTTAATTCTAGACATGTCTATTATTTTTATTTAAAAGGATGTGATAAATAGACAAATCATTTGATTTTATTTTTTATTTTATTTTTTTTTTTAGATATTTTCTTTATTTACATGTAAATTTCTCCATTCCCAGTTTCCCCTCCAAAAAACAAAGAAACAAACAAAAACAACAAAAACAAACCCCTGTTGCCTCCCACTTCCCCATGCCTGCCACCCCGCCCTCTCCCACTTTCTGGCCCTGGCATTCCCCTACACTGGGGCACAGAACAAATCATTTGATTTTAAAAGCACCATTGCTAGATTAATTTGTATAGATTTTCCAGATTTTATGTATAATATTTTGTATCTGTACAGAAGAAAAATACTAACTGAAATGCTGTCAGATATTAAATCATGGAGATGGTAAATCTAATAATGTTTATTATTAATAATAGTATTGGTATGTTCTCTTCTTTAGTCAAATATCTATACCACAAAATGATATGTGAGCCGGGCGGTGGTGGCGCACGCCTTTAATCCCAGCACTTGGGAGGCAGAGGCAGGCGGATTT